>NC_136004.1:20257283-20557283 GCF_048128805.1 Centroberyx gerrardi
TAGTGACGTATGATTAGTTTGAGTCTATGTATGTGTCTGCATATGTGTATGTGTGTGTGTGTCTTTGTGCACAGTACACACTCTTCTTTTCCCATCATTCTTCTCTCCAGTCGGTCCTCAGTTAGATTCCTCTTCTGCCCCTACCTGCATGGAATGGGACATTACAACGTGGTCTTATCCCTGTTTAGACTCTCTCCATATTACATTACTTTTATAGTGTTTCTGCTCTATTAGCACACAAAATTCAGGGTTCAGACGGACTCAAACCAGACTCCAACTCGCAGCGTCAGGAGTGCATGGTATGTGTCTCGGTCCAAAGAGCCACCAGGAAGCCTCTCATGTCTTGTTTGGCATTCTTCACATTCACAGTTGGTCCTCGCGGGGTCGAACCTGGAGCTCTGCCATCACAGCTCCCATCATGCTCTTCCTCTGTCCCACTCCACTTTGCTCGCTAAGGGGAGGCTTCAGTTTCAGCAGAACCAAGGATTCACTCACTCACACACACAGACACATACACACACAGATATGCATGTTCACAAACATACACAGTCATAGATGCATGTGCAGATATACGTGTATAGACATATAGATAAATGCACACATACACACACACACAGATGCATACTGTATGTGTGCGCACACAGATGCATGTTATTAATTTATGCACATGCATGCACACTCTCTCTAACACACACACACATACACATACACAGTCAGATATACACACAAAGATGCTTGCACAGACACAGATGCATATGCTTCACACACTCACAGAAACCGACGCTGTTGCTTTCCAGGCTTGCGGTGGGCCATCTGGATTCTGCCTCCTTTCAGTTTGGAGACATGGAGACAGAAAGATAAAATGGGCCACAGCCATGTTTATTCATGTAAATGGCTAAACTAGGTCCAGTGGTCTACTGTGATCAGTAGCCCTCCTGATCAATGTAATAAAAAGAAAAATTACAGCAGCGCCCCACATCAGATCCATACTTACCATCTCAAATGTAGTAAAGCTGTGGTTTTCAGATTTTTTTTAATCTCTCATGGGAGCCCTCATTTTCAAAATCATTTCTCTCACGGCACAAAACTCATTTTGCAGGCTAACTGCACCAGCTGATCTAACAAAACTGTCCTTGCTTCCAGACTACCAGTGACTAGCCTGTAGGATTTTATCCAGCCTGTTATACAATTCAGTGACTTTGGCAATATAACATGGCCAGCCACCTCAGACACCAGGAGCAGGTTGACAACCCATTTTAATATTAACAGAAACCACTTTGCGAAAAGCAGAGAGTATAGTCATGTAAGATGAAGGGTTGGTGTAAAATGCACTGAACATACCCGCTGGATAAAGAGTGTTCAAAATACAGGACGGGATTTCCACTCTATAATTTGTCTCTCTTCATATTTCTTTCTTTCAATTTCTACTTTGCCTTCTTTCTCTTTTGTTCTCTGTCGAATATATTTCACGAGAGTCAGTATGTGAGTCAGTGTCAGTCAGGTCTGTGTCATGTTGTATGTGGATCTGTCTGACAGTCATTATGTCTGTGTTGTGTTTTTCAGGCCTCCAGTCCCAAGCTGACGGCCCATTGCTCAGATATCCAAGAAGTCCGTCGTTGCAACCGGCTGGAGATGCCCGACAACTTCAACACATTTGTTCTAAAGGTACGCACACGTTTCTTCTCTAACGTTGGGAACCAAATTCCTTCCCCAGGGACCATCTGAACTGTTTTTGTTCAAACATCAGAACAACAACAGAAATAAAACACGACACGCCGGCCCTGCGTCTGCCCATTGAGTGTTTTACATCCACAACGCGTCAACCTTCTATCCTCAACCCAGACAACATGTACCTTGAAGAATAAAGGAACAGTTCACCCCAAAATGAAGATTCAAGTCATTATCTACTCATACCAATGTCAGTACTCCACTGAAATTCGTACGACCACCAAACACGCAGCGAGTTCGCCCCCACAGTTATATCTCAGCCATTGTTATGCTGATGATACCCAGTTGTACCTCTCAGTCAAGCCGAGTGAGTTGGCCTCTCTACATAACCGTTTAACAATGTCAAAACAAATTCTACTATTAAATTCAGATAAAACTGAAGTCCTTGTGATAGGCCCAGAGCATTTTTCCAGCCCTAAGTCGACCTGCCTTTGATCCAGTTAATCAACATATTAAGCCTGCCCCCGAGAACTTTAGGAGTCCTACTTGACCCAAGCCTTGATTTTGAACAATGAAAAAGCTTGTTCAGTCATGCTTTTTCCATCTCAGGAACATTGCTAAAATTAGATCTGTCCTGAATTTCAGTGATACAGAGGGGATTATGCATGCTTTTATTTCTTCTCGCCTTGACTGCTGTGCTTTGCAATGCTTTGTTAACCTGCCTTAACCAGAAAGAGGTAGGATGGCTCCAATGCGTTCAAAATGCTGCAGCAAGGCTGCAACTAAGAGACGGGACCACATCTCCCCCATTTTAGGTTGCCTGTCTGTTTTCGAACTGATTTTAAGATTTTACTGATGACTTTTAAAAGGCTTTGCATGGCCTGGCCCCTAGCTATCTTTCTGAACTTTTGGTTCCGTGTGATCCTGTGTGCAGCCTGAGATCCTCAGGCAGGGCCCTCCTGACTCTTCCTGTGTCCAGGCTCAAGACTAAAGGTGACATTTTGATAAAATTATTAGATCGTGGTATTGACAGATTCTTTACATTCGGTGATATTTAGTAGAGGCAGAGTTGGAGCATAAGGGAAATGCCACAAATTGTGTAGTTTCACCAAAAGAGGTGAATCGGACCAGCTGTAGTGTCGGTTTTCTTACATTACTTGCACTTCCAGTTGGTCACGTTTGACCCTCATGCATGTCCACAAACATACAAACATTTAATTTCTTGGTGTCCTTTTTCTTGTACTGCTCATTTATAGTTTCAGAACCTTCGTTGGCTATCTTGAGTCAGAAATGTTGTTGCCAGCTTTTTGTTTCTTTATTTTGTTTGTTCAGTGAGTCCAATTCAGGTAGCATTAAATGCATCTCAAGTCTCATATTTGGCTTTCTGAAACCTGCAGATACCCTGACATCGCCGCATCGTCACATATTAGTTTTAATTGGAAATTAACAGTGGATCTTTAACAAGAAATGTAGCAGCTTGTAGAGAAATTGGTCAAACATCTAAAGGGGTCTTAGAGATGTTTTAGATTTGACAGTATGGATCATGTTTCTCTGTTTCAGACTATCCAAGCAGTCTGATAGTTATCTCTGTCTCAGTAGTTTAATCACTGTCATTTCTCATCTAGTCTGTTTTCTGTAGGTTGTGCGTGTCTAAAGAGTTTTTGTAATGCATTGTCAGTGTATGATTAATGTGTAGAATTAGAAAGATGGTACTGGTTGTGCAGCTTGGTGGTTTGTTATACTTTTGATTCAAGACGCAGGCCTAAGCGAAGGTTAAAGACTTTAGATAGTGTCTGTATAATGTGGACCATACATATGAATGTGCCTTTGTCTCTGCAGGTTAATAGCTATCCAGGTAGTCTGATATTTGAGACGGACAATGACCAACAGGTCAGCTCCTGGACCACAGAGCTAAAAGAATGTACCAGCATCAGGTGAGAGACACACACAAACACACACACACACACACACACACACACACACACACACACAAAACACATGCATGCAGGCATGTATACAACACAAACTGTTGAGTTTGACTTGGGCCTGAAAATTTGAACCCAGTCTGATCCAAACACAAAATACTTTTCTCCAAACTTGAACCAACTCACTAATTTTCTAATGATAAATTGAGAGCATTTTGCAACAATATTTTTGAATCCAAGCCCGACTCAAAACTAAGCCATGAAATCAGAAATTCAGCTCATCGTGTCCAGCTGGGTCCCATCGTGTTCAAACGTAAATGCACACACACGTAAACACATGCGCATTCCACTCCCACAGACACATACCTAAGAGCAACCTGCATCCTCCCATCTGCCACCTCTCCTCACCTAGCTTTTCCTTGAGTTCGGAACGGAAGAACGGAAATACTTTGCACTTGGGCTTTGGCTGTGTGTGTGTGTGTGTGTGTGTGTGTGTGTGTGTGTGCTGGATGTTTACTTGTGCTGAGTTATGTGTTTGTTTATGCCAAAGTGAATATTTGTTGGTGTGTGTGTGTATGTGCGCACACATTCATGTATGTACATGTGTGCTCGTGCTTGTGTTTCCCTATTCCTGTGCATTCCAGTGTGTGTGTGTGTGTGTGTGTGTGTGTGTGTGTGTGTGTGTGTGTGTGTGTGAGTGTTCAGTTAGTTTGCTGTAGGGCCTGACAGATTGGAGTATATTTGAGCATGGATATTATTCGCTGATATTAATCACTTATCTGGCTGATATTCATCACTAATGGCTAACTTCATATTTACACTAGTCCTTAGAGAAAGTAACAGTTGTGTACAAAAAACTGTTTTGTATAAATGTGTTTTAGGATCCTATTTGGGTGATGAGAGAGCTACAATAATTTTAATTATAAGAATGACCCAATACTATATTTGTCTAGCACTTTTCTTATTAAAGTTACAGTGCTGTGAAGTAAAATAAACAAAATAATCACATTAACAGGACCATAAGCTATAAGAAAGAGATGACTTGCATTGCTGGCTTCACTAAGTCCTGTTCAGCAGATCAGAAATGAAGACTACACCAGACTGTGTAACTGTAATATTATGATTTCAAAACCAATTTTCATTAAAATAATAACGCTTGAAAGTCCAGTTTGCCGACCGTCAGATTGACTCCAAAAGGACAAATGTTACTGTTGGCTCGTTAAACCATAATGGACAATAAACAGCACTGTGAGCGTAACTAGAGCAAAAACAAGTTAGAAGCTAAATGTTACTTCCTGAAATGTGTCTGAAAAGAAGCTGCAGAGTATGCTGATTGTATTTCCTCTGGCAAGTTGTTATGCATGTTAAGTAACAATCAGATTTAGTGGTCAAGCAGCCTTCACTGTTTCACTGTTAGCCTCAATCCCAAATACTCTTCCAAACTGCAGGGATACTTTGCAAGGAGATTTCTGTCTTTCATCTAATGGCCAAAGACTATCTTTATTGGCATTGTCATCACTATCAGACCCACAAAGCTTGTATAAGTTGGGCCTTATGTATGTGTGCATGCATGCCTGTGTGTGTGTGTGTGTGTGTGTGTGCGTGTGTATTTGTGCTTATGTGTGTGTTATGTGCTGCTCTGTGAGAGGAAGTGTGGGGGAGGTCTGAGACTCGGGAGAATCTCAGGACCTTTCTCATTTCTACAGATGTCTGGAATGCTCTTGCACGCTCATGTGCATGCACACACACACACACACACACACACAGAGACACATACACAGAGGACAGGTCCTTCTGGAAATGAGGATTTGAAGACCATGTGTAGCTGTAGGGTTTGCTCACACAAGCACACACACACACACCACAGCAGCACAATGGAAACTGATTCAGTGTAAATAAACTGAAGTGAGGGACACACTTCTCTTTCTCTTCTATTTTTCTTTTTTCTTTGTTATCAAGGTCTTCCACAGCTGGTTTGCTGGTCTGTGTTATAGATTATATGAGTGTGCAGTCATTCATGAAACTGCACGTCTGACTATTTTTAGTATGAGTGTGTGTGTGTATGGACACACAGGTGTACATTTGTTGCAGAGAGCTAGATTAAGTCTCTTTCTTCTTTTCTGTTGATGTGAATATGTATGAGGAACCTGAGCTTCTAAACACTCTCTCACACTGTCACACACACACACACACACACACACGCACACACACACACACACACACACACACACATGCTGCAAGGAGAAAGGAGGCTTGTCTTCCTGTTATTCAGAGTTCTGCGAACTCAAGTCAGCATTTCAGCAGGATTTGCTCTGGCTTCCCTCTTTAACCTTCCCGTTCTCATCTGTGTATGTTCACACATACTGTGTTTGTGTGTGTGTGTGTGTGCGGTCACACCCATGTAATGTCGGGGGGGTGTGCATCTGTGTGTGCGTTGAGTGGAGTGTGACTATAAGGCTTAGTGTGTGTGTGTGAATGTGTGCACGTTGGGTGTAGTGTGAGTATGATACAGCAGAACAGTAAGTCTTAGTTCAGGTCTGAACTGGACTCACTTCCTGTCTGGGCTCGGTTTCTTTGTGTTCCTTCAGCTTGCTGTTTCCTCCATGTTCACTAGACCCCCCCACCTCTCTCTCTCTCTCTCTCTCTCTCTCTCTCTCTCTCTCTCTCTCTCTCTCTCTCTCTCTGCCCATCTCTGTTGCTCTCTCTCTCTCTCTCTGTTGCCCTCTCTCTCTCTGCCTATCTCTGTTGCTCTCTCTCTCTGCCTATCTCTGTTGCTCTCTCTCTCTCTCTCTGTTGCCCCCTCTCTCTCTCTCTCTCTGTTGCCCTCTCTCTCTCTTTCTCTCTCTGTTGCCCTCTATCGCTGTTGCCCTCTCTCTCTCTCTCTCTGTTGCCCTCTCTCTCTCTATCGCTGTTGCCCTCTCTCTCTCTCTCTCTGTTGCCCTCTCTCTCTCTCTCTCTGTGCCCATCTCTGTTGCTCTCTCTCCTTCCCATTTTAAAGGTGCTACATGTAGCATTTTAACATCAACAAATCATTAACACATTCATTTTTGAGGCATTAGTGTAATTACCGTAAATAAACAGGACCATTGCCGAGGAGATCAGCAGCCTCTACACTGTATTATGCATCGTGTGCCACTGGGTCTGATTTTTTGGGGAGGCTGATGGATTGCTTTACAACACAAAACAGCAAGAGGGCGCTGTTCTTCCAGCTAAAACAGAGCTAAAGCTTTCAGAGTTTATCGTAACGGCAGATGGCGGACCGAGTGAAATGCCAGTGGGAAAAATAACTAATAAATGAATGAAACTTCTGTCCTCCTCAGGGGGGCCCCTAGGGGTCCACAGACCGCGCATTGAGAACCACTGACCCCTAACATATATGTATTGTCTGGATGATACAGTATGCCTAATCTGAACCTGTTCTGTTTAATCTGAATCTGTTCTTGTCTGTCAGGTCAGGCAGTGTGGATCTGGAGCCCCTCCCCTCCCCAGCTGACAGCTCCGTTCCAGCCAATCGCAGTGGGAGCTCAGAGTCAGGAAGTCAGAGTGAGTAGCGGGATGGAGCGGGGCTGAGGGGCGTTGCCTCTGGGTAAATACAATCAAAGCTAATCAAGTGCAGGGATGGATTACCGAATAGACCTATCAGACACATGCTCCAATAATCAGAATCCGGTTGTGTGTTTAGGTTGAAATTTCTTCCCAAAACTTTTGACCTGGTGTCCAGAGTCTCTAGTGGTTAAGTCCACTGATTCTAAATGTTTCTCCATTTCCATCTCCATCACCTTCTCTACTTTAGATAAATAAAAAATACTTGATGTGAATAAAACGCCCATTTCCCATTTAAAAATAAAAGAAATCCTAGTTTTGATGAAGCGATATGATACGGTTAACTATATTGCTAATAACAGAATCCAAATTACTTTGTTCCTCTCCTCGTCCCTCCAGCCTCGGTGACCTTTGCCCTGCCGGAGCAGGTGTACCAGAAGACTGATCACTTCCTGTTCTCCTACCCATGGTTCCACGGGCCGATCTCCCGTGTCAAGGCGGCCCACTTGGTTCAAAGCTCCGGTCTTGAGGGGCATGGAGTGTTTCTGGTCCGACAGAGTGAGACGCGCAGGGGAGACTACGTCCTCACCTTTAACTACCAGGGAAAGGCGAAAGTACGTTCTCATCACTTCTCATAGAACACTGCTGTCCAACTCTGTCTCACTCTTTTTCTCTTTCTCGCTTCTTGCTGTTAATCTTTATTTAACTTTGCCTATGTAGATCCAGGCTTGACTGAAATAAACTCACATACGATCCACGCAAGATTAGGGCTGGGTGGGGGAAAAAACATAGATACACCAATACATTGTAAGTTATTTCAGGGCATTACAGCACACAGAAGAGACTAAGTCCTCACAGGCAGAACAGTCACACTACTGGAAAGTATTTTAGTAATTGTTTAGTGAGGGGAGCCAATCAAGCCCAGTTGTGATGTATTAACTGGGGTTAGTCTGAAACTGCCTGAAAAAAAGGATGTATTTTTGAAAATCTAATCACTCTTCTAGTCTTCATTAAACATCTTTGATTTTTTGGCCTTAACCTGTCTTCTAATCCATATCAATAATGCACATAATCATGTATCACAATACAAAAAAGACACACTGTATATGGTGTCACTACAGTATCATAGTATCGATATCGTATCTTGCGGTTCTTGACGATACCCAGCGCTACACAAAATCATCTTGCCTTGCTACAGAAGTGTTGAAGCCTCACTTGTCTCTCTCTGTCTTCCCTCTCCATCTCCCTCCCTGTCTGCAGCATCTGCGTCTGTCTCTGACAGAATGGGGTCAGTGCAGGGTGCAGCACCTGCGCTTCCCCTCCGTTATGGACATGCTCAGTCACTTCCGCCTCTTCCCCATCCCGCTGGAGTGCGGGGCCGCCTGTGACGTCACGCTGTCCAGCTTCGTAGTGGCCGGCTCCACCCCTTCATCACAGGGTAAGAGTCTCCCGTTCAGTAACTACTTCGCCTCTCTCCGTATCTCTCGTCAACCAAACTCATCCTGTGTTGTGTGTAGCGGCGGAGCAGATGTGCAGCAGGAACACAGAGGGCATGTAAAAAGTTGGACTTATACATCTGTTGCTTATGTCTTGTCTTTTTCTCTCTGTACTTTGGCAGGTCAGCTCTCTGGCGCTGTCCTGGTCCCTTTCTCCCTGCATCGGTGGAGCTCGGAGCCCAGCTTGGCTCACTGCAGCCTGGCCAGCTGCTCCGGCCTCCTCCCCTCCTCCTCCACCAGCACCACCACTTCTGGTCCCGGCCCCGCCTCCCAGTCGGGGCACCGCCCGCCGCCTCGCTCCAACCCCCTCCCAGACCCCCCTACATCGGGCCCCGCACCCTTGCGTCGGAGTGAATCGGTGGGGAGGAGACCCCTCCTTCGCCACCCCAACCCCCACCCGCCCATCATCCCTCAGCGGGACTCGGACTATGAGCTGGAGCCGGAGCGGAACCGCAAGCGGGCCATAGACAACCAGTACATGTTCCTCTGACCCGCCGGGTCGCACGCCACCATCACCTCTGACAGAGAGCAATCTCCTGTAAACCAAACACACTCACACACACATGCACACACACAAACATGTACACATCATACAGACACACCCTTGTTACCCCCACCCAGCTCTATGTGGGTGTGTGAGACTCACAGCAACTGAGTGCATGATGCGAACATGATTATAGCAGACTCATGAACTTGAGCTTTACAAGTCTTTGTCTGATGAATGCACGGCTGTGTGTATGACAGAACACACACACACACACACACAGTCTGTCCTGGGTGTGTGTGTTTGCCAGTGTCAGACTCACAACCTCCACCCTGATTGTCCACAATGAATGTATTTTTGGGAATTTTATAATAGTGTCGAGTATAATGATTATTCTCGTTTTTATGAGGTTGTTCTGCATGGGAGAGAGCAGCATGTGTAGCTGTCCTCCCACTCTGGGCAAAAACATCTTTAAAATGTTTTAAATTCTGGTGAACTTTTTAGAGGAGTGCTTGATTTAACTTCCTTGGCACTGGAACTGAACCACTGATGGGAAAGCACCGCCTGCAAAACTGGTTAAATCAAGTGCTCCTTTTAAATATTTGGAAGATATTTACGTCTGCCCTGCTCTTCACCTTCACACACTCCACTCTCCATAACACACACAGACAAAAATGCACTCTATTTTAGAGTGTCAGTACTCTTATCAAATGTTTCTAAAATATTCCTCCTCTTACACATTTTCATGTATTTAAAATGCACACTGTGCTTTCAGTGTACTTTGGAAACAATGTGTATTCTTTCTGTACACAGATTCTTTTGTAGAAAAATGAAAAAGAAACTAAAAAGCGGAAAACTTGGGTAAAGTCTTTGCGGAGAAGCTGTTCCTAGAAACTGATCTAGCACTGCTTCTACCACTCCATACCTTAGCTTAAGCAACTAAGAAGAACCATGTAAAATGATTCCAGATCAGCATTCTTGAGCAACTCCTACCTGATACAATGGGAAATTGTCGCTGTTTGTTGATGTGTGTGTGTGTGTGTGTGTGTATGTCAAGACAGACTTGTCCATTGAAGCGAATGGAAACTAAATGAAAGTGTAGGCTTGCATGCTTGTGCTGATCTCAGTGTGGCACAGTATTCAACTAAGTAAGAGTCTGTGTGCTAGGTTTTCCAAAATTATCAGAGCGTCTTTGTTCTGTTGTAAATCAGTGGCACCAGGATTTAGTCTGTGCTCCCATGCTTTGAAGAAACCTGTCCCAGGGTAGCATGGTGTGTATGTTGTGTCTGTATGGAGAGGTCGTCTTGAATGAACGAGTGGAGTAAGAGGGGGACGTATTCTAGTGTCTAGGATAGAGTCCTTCTACAGGCCAAGGTAAAAATAGGAGTTGAATCCAGGTCAGGTGTTTGAAACTGCTAAATCCAGGTTTGAAATGTCTGAAACCTTTTTCAAATCTATTTTTGCCGCGGTTTGAGAATTTAGCATTAAACCCTTAAAGGGCTCCTAAAGGTAGACGCAGTGATGTGATGCAACCCCTGAAAGGCGAAGCGACACGCACCTGCAGGTCGTCCCGGTGCGTGTTCTGAAATCACACACAAGTGCCTATGTAGATATGAAATTTATTTTGTAACACCTCCAGGCAGATCTTGAATTCTGGGTGTGGCATCATATCTCTAACTCTACTTTTTTTTTTTTTTTTTTTTTACACGTACAGCATTACTCTTCCATCTCAGTATGAAGTTTTCTACAACTTCACCACAGAAACCAGGAGACAAAAAACGAGACAGTGATACATTTTTACACTCACCACCATTTTAAATGGGAGTGATGTATTGTTAGTGACAGGCTTTGTGAGGAAGGGGATAAAACAGAACAGTGGTTTTCAATTGGTGTAGCTTTGAAAGTGTCCAGATGTGCCATAAGATGTTACACATATTGAAAGAACACTCCAATAATACTATGATCACACTTTCTCCCTCTATGCAATTCGGGCTTTGTCCACCAGCTTTATGTTTGCTGGCCCTTTGCTTGATGATATAAGCGATCAATTTGATGTGCCTTGGAAGTTTTTGTGTGTTGTGGTACCAAAAAGGTTGAGAACCACCAATTTAAAACGCAGTCCCAGTGACTGAGGCAGATCCACTCGGCTCAGATTCTCATTCAGGATTCTCTAAAGCAATCAGCTGTCATTTATTGAATATATCAATCATCTGTGGAATAACACAAAGACAAAGAGGAAAATGAAGGACGGCACTCACTTCGCTGTGCCTTTACCAAAGCTCATGTTTCCTTCCAACTTTCTCCTGGTGTCCAGTTTTGTTTGAACACAAGTTGTGATGTTTCATCTCTTCCAACACTGGGGCTGGGTTTCTCAAAAGCATCTGATAAGTTACATTTTAACCCATTGCGATCCAAACCTTGTAGTTTTTTCATCTTTAGCCAACTATGAGAAGATCAGGTGATGGGCACGCAAGATTCAACTCTGTTCCATCCAGTGAAGCTTGACTATCCTGGCAAGAGACAGACAACACACTATTCATTGAACAGTTACCTACTGTATACATAAAAGCAGTAGCCTTTCATTTTCCCAAGATTAAATATCACACTTTCTGTAATTTTGAAGCGTCAGTTCCAGTTGTGGGATGCTTTCGGGAAACGGAGCCCAAAAGTAGTGCTAGGACTCGTCTGGTCTGTCTCCGTTTGCCTTCTAACCTTGCTTAACACTAACTTAGCAGTTGATTATAACCATTTACCTTCAAATGTCTCTCTCTCTCTCTCTCCCCTCTTATCATTGTAGAGTTTCCTGTTTTTAGAGAAATGCACAAAAGCAGGTTGACTTCCTGATGAACATGACCGGAGTAAATCCACTGTGATTGCTCCTCTTGTTGCGTAATGACAGGTCAGCCTAGTCTACCAAAGGAATATTTTACAATGGTTGTGTAGTTAATCTTTTATGTATCATCATGATCAAGACTGACATCGTGTAAGTGTTTGTATAAGGGGAAAAAAGAACAAGAATAAGACAATTTTGGCAAAAGTACGGTTGGTCTTCCTTGCTTTATGCGCCCGACTCTAAACTAACTTCATCCCCGGCCCTCGTCACGCCTAAATCTCTCTTCCATTCTGCATATTGCAAAAGGAAAGCAACGGTAACATTAACTATTTTGACTATCAGTCCCCTCTCTTCGCTAATGATTAGGGAGAATGACTGTGCCTTTGCCAGAAAGCTGCTGTTGCTTTTCCCCTTTGAAAGCTCAGGGTGTGTGACGTGTTGCAGAACTTGTAGTGCAATATCTGAGAGATGTCCGACGCTTCAGCCCTTAACTTACAGCACAGAGAGCAAACAAAGGCTTTTACATGGATGAATTTGTGTGAGAATTCAATCTTTGCACTTGCTCACGGATTGAGGAATAAAAAAAAAATATTTAGCAGCACCAGCAAATTCCAAAGAAAGTTACCTAAAGAAAACGCAATGTTCAAATCAGGGCTTATTACAAGCATATAGCATTTTTGTACTGCATAATTGCTCATAATTTCTGTATAATATGGCTCTCAGAAACAGAATCGTTAGTTTTACGCTAGAGAAGATCCCCATGTACTTCAGGTGTAAACGTTCAACCCTCGACTTCCACACTTCAACGCTGCCTTTCCAGCCTCCCAGCCGCCACCTTTTACTCTCCCCTTGTTTATTTTAAAAATGTCCAGTTGATGAATGTAATGTGTTCTCAATACTGTTCATTCTGTGTTTGTTACTTCGCACTGTAAACATTCCAATTCAATCTTCCCCTCCGAAGCCAATGAAACCACAACAAAGCTTTTACATCTGTCATTGTTTGTGTTCACGTCCCATTCAGTTATGATAAGCCTTCTAAATTATATAAATATATATCAACTGTATATTTGACATTTTGTAAAATAAAGCTAACCAAAAAAAAAATCATGCATCATCTTCAGTTTGTGATTTGTGTTTTCTCTCTGGAGTCTGATGAAAGTCCAGCATGTCCCTTTGTTCTTTATTATAGTGATTCTCTGTAGTGCAGAACAAAGTGTCATTTTAAGGTTAAGATATATACGTCGCTCCTCTTACATGGTGTATTAAGCCTGGAAACTACGACTGGGTTCACTTTATATAATTTGGCTTAACGTTCATTCCAACAGGCAGATCATTAAAGGAATAGTTCACCCAAAAATGAAAATTCTGTCATCATCTACTCACCCTCATGCCAAATGAAACACAGGTGAAGTTTGTTAGTCCATATAACACACAGGGAGGTTGCCAGCACAACTTGGTAGCAGCCTTCTCTAAAACAACTGAAGTCAATGGGGACTGGTTCTTTAGAGTTCCAAAACAAAAACAGCCAAACAATCACACTGTGAATAGAAAGACCTATACACCATTATTTGTTGCAAATCCATCAGCTGTAGTTAAGATTTGCACTAAATTATGGTGTAAATATACTGGTGTAAACATACTTCACCTGTTTCAACTGGCATAAGGGTGAGTAGATGAGAGAATTTTCATTTTTGGGGGAACTATTCCTTTAAGAAGAAGTTCCTGTGTGGTTATAGATCACAAACTTACTCACACTGACTAATAAGGAAATGTCTTGGTTCGGTAGGATTTCTAAGCAGGAGACATTTCTGGGGCGGACTCACTTTGGTGACATGGGGTAGAAGCATCCTTTGAAGGGAAGGATACCATGGTTTCTCATGCAGAGCAGGACATCCCACAAAACCTTGCAACACCTGCGAGGAAGAATGAAACCCAGCTGTTACACAGTCATAACCCTCCATGGAAATGACTCGCATGTGCGTCACAGTGGCCGCTAAACTTGAAGGGTTACCAAATATTCTGCGTAAACTACCACAAATGAAGATTGATCCTGCAGAGATAATGCATTTCAACACTGAAGGAAGAACCACACCAACAGTCATTCAGTTTTTAAAACTTTTTTATTGTTTTTAATTTTTTTTGCTCATTTTTTAAATTATTTATATTATCTACAAAGTAAAAGTTTTTTTTTTTTTAACTTAAAAGTTACACAATGGTTGGGTGAGAAGTGGGATCTGATCACCTCAGCCATCATAATTTCATAAATAACGTTTCTCCTGTCCTCTGGCTGCCAAAACGTGTTTGTTAATTCACAGGAAGCTTCTTGTCATGTTTTTTTTTTTAGTTTGGTTAGAAACCTGTCGTGTAGTCTGGAAACAAACGCAGCACATAGCAGCAGCAGCAATAGATAAACAGTAAGATTAATACTGTCTAAAAGTTGGAAGATTTTTTTTTTCATAACAAGGTGCAGACAAAATACAAGTTCCAGTTGATTTTTCTTCTTCACTCACTTATTTTCTCTCACTCTCTCTTTCGCTTCTTAGTTGGCAAGCTGACTCGAGTTGCAATTAGGGACCCTCTGAAAGTGTGTGTGTAGAGGTGTGTTTTGACTGTGTGTGTGTGTATGTGCTGCATAACTATGTGTGTGTGTAGATATCTGCGTGTGAACAGGGGCAGAATAAGAGCAATCCTGTCTGTTAATGTTAAAACTCTAGCTCATTAAAACGTGTCACTGCATCAATCTGTTAACATTCTCTTATTGCCTAGTCTGGGAGGGAGGAGGGATGGAGGGGAGGGAGGGATGAAGGGAGGAGAAAAGCTGATGTGAAGCATGTAGATGAAGAAAGAGAGAGGAGAGGGAGGGTGTCGTTCTCTTCATCGTCTGGTTATGAAGGCTCTGGATGAGAAGCGCGAGGCAGAGCGGGTCCCTCAGCTCACCGGCGCCCTCTATCTACAGCTGCTGCTGATGGTGAGGTTGCACTGCAGGCGAGAGGAAACACAAAATGGGGGAAAATTAAGTTCAGAAATTAGAGACTGTCTGTGCAGAGATACAGAAAGATGATAAACGGCAGCAACACAACCTATTAAGTCTTAAAAGAAGTATAAACCTTACTTAATTGGCCAGATATTGCATACAGCAGCTGTGTTCACTATGCAATCTATCTGCATTTAATGCTGGCCCCATTTCAAGATGACGTATGTTTTTTCACTGATGCTCCAAATAATTCCCTGTAACTGCTTAAGTAATAATTTAACCTTATTTATTTTAATAACAAAACAATTCGTGAGTAGAGATCAGGCATAATGTTATCCTAATCATGCAGTAATCCTCACTTTGGGGGAAAAAAAGACATTTTTCTTTATTTTTACTATTTTTCACATTTTAGAATAATAGTAAAGACATCAAAACTATGAAATAACACTTATTTATGAAATTATGCAGTGACCAAAAAAGTGTTAAACAAATCAAAACTATCTTATATTTTAGATTCTTTAAAGCAGCCGCCCTTTGCCTTGATGGAAAGGCTTTGGAAAGAAATGAATGCATAGGATCAACTTCACTATTTATATTTGTCTAAAAAATTTATTTCAAGCATTTAAGCATAAGCCTTTAGATCAAAATGGCTTTAAGATAAGAAAAAACATGTGTCCAAACTTTTGACTGGTACTGTATATATTCCAGACTCCACCCTGCAGGAGCGTGCTGGTTGAGAAAACGAGCGTACCTTGTGGGTGTGCCAGGTAGGAGAAGTGTGTGGTGGAAGAGACGGGGATGGGGTTGAGGGCGGTCTGGGGCATGGGGGGCTGCGGACCGCCTGGAGGACCCTGGGTGGCCATCAGCATCATCGGGGGGTGGGTGGCCGCCGCGTGGTGCGATTGCACGATGCCAGACTGCATGTGGGCCTGGGTGGGAGACGGGAGGCGTGAGTGTGTTTGTGTTATGTCGTGTGTGAGAGAGTGAGTGAAAGTGAGAAACAAAGTGAGAATGACGGTGAGAGAGAGAGAGGAGGAAGAAGAAGAGACACACACAACATTCTCCAGCACCTATTTATGTGTACATGAGTGAGTCGCATGAGTAGCATAAATGGATATCATCTATGGTTATGATCAGGGGACAATTTTGGGGCCGGGGGGGTGGGGTAAAGGGGTATAGCATCCCCCTTGTTAACACAAATTACTCACAGTAACTCTCCAAACTAACTACAGAATTTAGGTAAAACTTCACATCCCATCAAGCTCTTAAATATAGCAATAACAGCATAATAACAGGGCATTTTGTATTCTGATTAGGGGCACAAATACACGGTTGAATAAACTCAGTTTCGCCTTGAATCTTAGCCGTATCCCTGAAGGACCCGTAATCACAATGAAGAAAGCCCTCTAGGGAATTATGGGTAACGATGCATGTGTACTGCCTGAAAGGTTTCCTGACAAGCAGTGTGTGTACATAAAGACAAGAGAGTGCAAGAAAGATCACTTACTATCTCTTTGGTTACCCAGAACAGTTAGCATTGCAGCCATTTCCATTTATTATAATGGTATTAGCATGGCTGGAATGCACCTCAATTAAAATAAATGTTTCTTTTACATGTATTTTGCTGCGGTGGGCCCCTTCAGCTAAAAACAACTGCACCCACAACTAGAAAAATGAAGATGCAGTGAAAATTTATCATCTCACCTTATGCCCAGCCTGCCAAAAAATTACAGTGGCAATTACAGCACAACTGTTTTTATATCATGATATAAATACCCAAAAAAGGAGCTAAACTGCAACAGCTACTGGAACTGATCCTGGAACGGGCCGAGGAGCAAACCTGGCTCTCACAACCCCAACAGCTACAAAATATTCTCCAGGAAACACTGCCAGTTTTGAAACTACCCGGTGTATAATGTGCCAACGGCCCGCTAGTTGTGACCTACCTGCTGCACGTGTGCCATGTGGTTGGGGTTGTAGCCGTGCTGCACCTGCTGCGGGTGGATATAGACGGTCTGCTGGGCAGAGGGGAACGAGGCCTGGGGAGACTGGGGGTTGGGCCCCGGGGTCATGGAGGGGGGCGTGGGGGCCAGGGCCGAGTACATCTGCTGCTGCGGGGCCTGGTTGGCCAGGTGGAGGGCCTGGGCTGCTGCTGCCGCTGTGTCACGCACGCACACACACACACACGCGAAAGAAAGCAGAAACACACAATATAACAAGAGTACTACTCACCAGTGAGCAAACTGTCTCAGAGAGTTTCATTCATACTCTTCAGAGATTTTAAAGCCTTCTCCAGAGGCCTCATCACCTTATCCTTGCCTACGCTCCTTTTAAAAAGATATTCAACTCTAAGAAAGTAATGTATAGTGATGTACATAAATTATTCCATGGGTCCATAATATGTATTTCAGCTGGGCCAGCCGTAACATATTCACCTGCTGCCGCCTGCGGGTGCTGTGGGTGCTGGACTGGGCTGGGGGCCGGGTGGTTAGGGGGACCTCCGTGCTGCGGGGGACCGCCCTGCTGGCCCTGGCCCGTGGGGGTGGCGGAGGGCTGGGGGTGCTGTGGGTGGGGGTGCAGGGTGGCGCTGGGGTGGGGGTACTGCTGGGGCATCGGCCCTGGCGACACTGTGAGACAGACAAGCAGGAGTTGGACAGAAATTTAACCAGACCTCCAGAAATGAATTACACAGATATTAACAAGGTGTGAACAGGTGCATATATTGTATGTAGATATAGTACGGCGTATTGCCTGTACTCTCTAACCAACCACAAACTCATATGCACACACACACACAGGCGTGGGGTGACGTACCATACATGGTGTGTGTCTGTTCTGGGTACTGTGTGGTCGAGGAGGAGACGAGGCTGGGCTGCCCGTGTGTGGGAGGCGCCATCATCCTGGCGCTGCCCTGCATTACCGGACTGAACACATGCTGCGCCTACAGGACACACAGGGAGACACAGTGAGTGACTGAATGAGAGTGAGTGTGTGTGCGTAATAATCCCTACACGGGACATAAAATGTGGCATCACGTTCCTTCCTACAGCGCAGCCTGATGCTAATTTTCGTTAAAAACGTCTGTGTTCGTGCAGTTTCGTTCGATCACGGCCTGTTGCTGGCACATCGGTGGCATTTTGGATAGGAGAGCCAAGAGCCTGTAGTCGGCGCCGCAAATCAGAAGTAATGAAACACTGGCATCACGCTAGTCCAGTGTCAAGCTGATGGACATAAGGCATCTGCCACACAAATGGCTGAGTAGCGAACAGCTGGCAGACCTACAGATTGGCAGTAACACCGGCAGCGCCGACTGATGGCACTGTAGTAATTATAATGGTTACATTTGAGTGATAATAAGGTGCCTGCTGGGCCTGGGGCTGACAAATAAGCTGCTAGTAGGTGTAGTGGTGGTACTGGTATTGATAGAAATAGTTAACCTGTGACTGGTAGTGTGGCATCTGCTGCACCAGAGGCTGACTGGTGAACTGCTGCGGGCTGCAGGTGAAGTACTGGGCAGAGTAGGCGGGGCTCTGTGCTACGATGGGCGGTCCTGCTGCCGTTGCCGGGTGCATCATGGTGGGCGTGCCTTGAGGGTGGTGCTGGTCTGACCTCTGCTGGGGCATGTTGGGTACTGGAGTTCACAGTGGGAGCCAGGGAACAAAAGCAAAGAGAAGAAGAGGTTTTTTTTGTTTTTTTTTCATTTGAACTACAGAGTCATGGTGGAGAAGAAGGATGCCTGGGGGTTTGAAACGGCGCGAGTTGTTTCATCTCCCCTACTGGGTTTGTAGTAAGTTTCAGAGAGGAGAGCGGGAGGAAATAGGAGAGCCACAAGAGAGAAAGAGTGAGAATAAGAGACACCAACTTGAGAGAGTGGGAGAGGAAGACAGAGAAGGCAGTAGTTGTTCTCACCTTTACCTGGTCTGTAGGGTTTAGACTGGCTGACCGTCATATGAGGCATCTGAACGTGGTACATAGCTGGAGACTGGAGGGAGAAGGGGAGGAGGAGGAGGATGGTGGGTGAAGGAAATAAGAGAAACATTTAAATGTCACTGAAGTGATTCCTAATTCTATTCAGATTCACTCGGAGCTCTATGGCCTCATTTCAACAACAATTAAGTCTAGCTCTTGACTAAAAATGAATTTTTGTTTAGGACTAGTCCTCACTGCATGTCTGTGGAGCTGCTCATAAACTATTCAACTTCTGACCTCTGTCTTAATAGCTGACTCCACAGCACACACACACACACACGCATGCACACACATCCCACAAACACCCACCCACACACACACACAGTGGATTACTGCATAGTGGACTACGATATGAGTGTGTGAGAGAGTGTGACTGATCTCTTACCTGAGGCCACATGCATTCTCTATGCCTGTCTATCACTGGGCAGAAAAGGAGTTTTACTACTATCACTACAACCCAAATACTGTTTGCCATCTTTCATTCTCCAAGTCTGTAAGTATACAACATGCATTTGTCACATAAAGTATCATTAATATCTTATCAGTGACAACATCTGCTCTCAGACGATGATAAAACATAGCCTAGAAAAACAGAACGAGGCTTGAAATCCTCCATTAGCTGAAAGTCATCTTAAGCTGATGAAGCCAATAGAAACT
The DNA here is from genome assembly GCF_048128805.1 of Centroberyx gerrardi. Taxonomy (NCBI): domain Eukaryota; kingdom Metazoa; phylum Chordata; class Actinopteri; order Beryciformes; family Berycidae; genus Centroberyx; species Centroberyx gerrardi. Next base: position 20,276,833 of record NC_136004.1, read on the forward strand.
AAAATGAGGTTAAAAGTCCATCCGTGATGACAGTTTAAACGGATTGCAATAAGAAGTTGGCAAACCAACATCTGATGGGCATTAATTCATCAAGCAAGCAAAACATCTCAGTACTGATTGGGTTGAAAAAAAAAGGATAAAAAAAAAATAGAAATCTTAGAAAAAAATTCACAAACCTTCCATATTATGCTTTTCTAATGGAGCGAGAGAGAGAGGAGGAGAGGGAGAAAAGGAAAAAAGAACCACTCTTTAGTTGGTAACCAAGGTATTTTTTTCCTTTACACGTGTCTGATGTTGGATCACCAAGTATTTCTTAAAGCAACTTAGGAAAAAATGTAATTCACTACTACAAAAATACAAAATAATACAAAATATTACTTTCATCAAAAATATTCTTGTTGAAAACATGTTATGTGCTCTCAGATTGCTCAAAATGATACAGCATATTGTATAAGTATTTCATATATTTCCTGTTTTCTCTTTCAAATTTTTGAAGCTTACTGTCAAATTCCACATGTTTACCTTAACATTATTAAAATCATTCAAAAGCAATAATCCATGCCAATGTACTAATTGTGTCTGGCAGATGATAGAGGAAAGAAAGTACAGCATGAAAGATGGGCATGCCTCAGGGTCTAGAAAAAAAATAGATCACACGCACACAAGCAGGTGTGCACATACACACACACACACACACACACAGTCACAAAAAAGGTGAGATACTCCTTGTTAAAAAAAAATGTGGGGAGAAAGAGGGCTTCAAGAAGAAAATAATGACGGGATGCATCAGAGATGAATGACGAGAGAGGAGGAAAGACAAAAGAAAAACAGAGACTGAACGAAAGATTGAAAGACAGAAACAAAAAAAGGACAGAAGCAAAGACAGACAAAAGGAAAGAAAGTAAAAGAAACAAACAAGGACAGACTGATAAGGAAGCATGCTGGGAGACCTCGTGGTGATGGTAGGTAGATTTTGGTTGTGTGTGTGTGTGTCTAAATTCTGCGTGTCACATATATTCAGCAGGGTGTGCAGGGTGATCTCTGCTGCCTGTATGTGTGTATGCAGGTGTGTGTCTCACCTGTACTCCGGGGCTGACGGGTGTGAGGGGGTACATCTGTGGGAAGCAGACCGTCTGGCCGTAGACAGTCGGGGGCTGCTGGACCACGATGGAGGGGCTGGGCTGGCCCTGGGGCCGGGGGGGCGTGGGGGTGTTGGCTGGTTTGGGCTAGTGAAGGAACGCATAAAGAGAAACACACACACACACACACAGCCCAACACAAGTTAGGTCTAATAACCTCAGTTTCAGTTTGTGTTTAAAAGGTCTGGCAGCAGCGGAGCAGACTGACCTGCGTATTGAACCTGGGTTTGAACTCGTTGGCATTTGGGTTCAGAGTTGACTTTCTCACTTGACTGCAGGAGGAAGAGGAAGAGAAAGAAAATTAGCATTCAGCAATATCCACCGCCTCCCCTCCCGGCCGCTCTGCCCCTTCCACTCACTCTTGCACCGCCTCCTTTTTCTCCTCCTTGTCCTCCGGCTTGGGCCCGCTGAAAGTGGACGTGGCCGTTGTCTGGACTCCCTGTGATGTCACATCCAGCCCCGCCCGCTTCTGGTCGGGGGCTGAGGGAGAGGGGGAGGGAGCCGCGGGGCTGCCAGGCTTACTGGTGTTTGTGGCAGCGGCGGAGGGGGCTGGGGCGCCGCCGGGGGCGCCGGCAGTCATCGCCGCTACGCCCTCCTCGCCGCCCTCCCGCCCCACTGCGGAGGCCTTGTCCAGGGGAAGGTCCTTAGGCTTGTCCCCCGGATCTCTGGGAGGCTTGGTCATCATCTGGTCAAACACGGGGTCTGGGTTGGAGCTGGACTGCAACTGGATGGAGGGAGAGGGGAGGTGGAGAGAGGGACAGAAGAGCATGAAATACAGATGGTAATCAGCATACAAGCTCTCTTACTGTAGCTGTACAGCAGATGTCTTTGTGCAGCCTCAGTATCATGAGATTGTTGACGCTGTCACAAGATATTCGCCATCCTAACACAGTAAAAATGAAAAAGATAATAATGAGGGCAATCTACTTACCCTAAAATCTACACTAAATTTCTTTAAATTATCTATTTGTTTTCTGTGGTCTGTTGCCATGGAAGGAGGTCCTGCGAGGGGAAGAGGGAGAGAGAAGAGACAGATGATTTGGAGTTCAAGCATTATCATATAAATCCAGATTGTAGAAAAACATTACTGCAAAAAAATTAAATAAATAAACAAACAAAATCAGTGTCTCAGTGAAAGACCCCTACAGTGACGAAGCTTCCCATCATGCACACTGCTGTCTAGTGAATACCTTTACAGACTGGTCTGGTGATGCTAGGAGAGCTGTCCAGAGGCTTGACGTTCTCCTTGTTGGCTGTGGGTGACGTCTGTCTCGTCTCCTGGACACGACACTCTTTCGCTTTAGAGACCGGAGAAATCGAGAATTAAGTTTACTCTGGGCACTAAAGCAGAGCAAGGATTTATGAACAAAATGCTTTTGATAATTGACTGACTGCATGACAGAACCTAGAGCAAAACAGAAAATCCTAGTACACACCAAGTCAGATACATCATACCACACTTGGTGTTCCCACTTTCCCATTTCAATAAATACCTTAAGGGTAAACGACAAGCTCACCTTCTACTGACGGAGTGGCGACCATGTTAGGGGCGGGGCTAGCAGCAGTAGGAGAGGAGGCTGATGTTGGCGTGGCAACTGTTTCCACAGGAGCTGTCCCCGTCTGGGGGGACGGGAGGGAGGAGGAGCCAGGAGAGGCTCCGCCCATGCTGTTCTGTCGAGGGGAGCGAGGTCTGTGTACTGGAGAGGAGAAGGAGACATGAGATTTTGGTGATCACAAGCTGCCAAGTCACATCATTAACCTTCACAGTTACTAGGGATGGGACGATATGCTTATCTCACGAAACGATTTGAAACGTGATATGGGGTTCATGATTCCATACAAACACGATACGATGTAATAAATAAAAGTTCAAGTATGACTGTGCAGAATTATGTTTATGTCTGAGTCGCAAATCTTTCTAGCTATGTCATTGGCTTGCTAGAATGTAAACATCAATGTAAAAATGTAATTACAAAGTGCAAATAATTTAATTTGGATGGAGAGCTTGTGAAATTGTGATTACTACAGGAGAATAAAATGGAACAAATATTGCAATACATTTTTCTGCCCCATGATACGTATTGTGCTATATTGAAATTCCGCATATCGTCCCATCCCCAACAGTTACTCTAAACAACTTTACCCACTGTGTACTGTCCTGCGGCCAACATTAGAAGATAAGTACTGCCAGGGTTAGGGATTAAAAAAAAATGATAAAAATGCATGTACTCATGGTACTGTGAGGCACTTTGGATTCGTTGACCAAATGGCATGAGTTGATGGAATATTTTAAGTGCCCTGTTCAAAGGCAGCCACGCAACTCTCCCCTGACCATGACTCACTTTGTCTACAATGTGAGGATGAAGCCAATATCGTCACAGCCAGTCAGAACTGGGAGGGACACCCATGCACAGAGAATGGCAGACCATCTGGTCAGTGTTTTTTTTATTTTATTATTTCCTTTGCATCAAGTTTTGAAGGATGAAAATAAAAGTCAAGAAAAGGACAGATAGAAAAGATAGAAAGGAAAGGAAAGGAAAGGGAAAGGAAGGAATGTTCTACCTCCGCTGACCACTGAGGACCAGGTTCCTCCAGAGGAGCTGCTCCTGGTTGGTGGAGTCACTGGGACCTCTCCAGGGGCATTGTGGGAGATTAAGTCCACTCCTGGAGGGACTCCAGTGGTCCGGCAGGGCGGCACTCTGTGGGCACGGGGCGTCCGCTGGGACTTTGGCGACATCCTGGGGGGCCCTGGAGAAGAGGAAGAGAGACAAAGAAAGAGGGAAATCCAGAAACAGACAAGAGAGGGGAGATAAACACACTGAGCTGCTGTCCTCCTTTCCTACCATCCTGCCATACAGAGGTTTCTCTTTGAAACTCATCTGTGTCTCGAAACCCAAAGCGCTGAGCTGACTTCATCCTAGGCTGGTCTTCTACATTTAGATGTCACACCATACAGTAATGTTATTGGTTACAAGCAAGTGAGTGGAGACACTGCAGATGATCCTGGAGAGTGATCAAACACCACGCCACACTGTTCAAACCAAAAGTGAAGAGTGAAATAAATAGAATAGCAAGAATAAATAGCAAGAATTAACAGAGGAGGTGGGGAGAGGTAGGAGGTGAGAAGGAGAGGTGGAAACCCAACTTTAAAGCATTCACTGTTTAGCAGAGTTTGTGCCAGTTAAGAGCTTAGCAGTGTCTGCTTTACAGGTGACAGCCCAGTGCAAAACTGATCTTTGGCAAAACAGCAGTTGAATAGATTCAATATATGGGAAATACATAAGGAAAAACAAGTTATCTTTTGATATATACCCTTTTAAAGCACACAATCAAGCCTCTTGTAACTGAAATTGAGCGTACCTCAAGTTCCTCAAATATCTGAAATTATCTCTGCATGTCGCTCTGTTCCAACTAGGTCTAGTACAAATAGTGAAAAATCAACTCCTCTCCAGCCAAAGCCAGTGTGCATCTTGTCTGTGCTTCATTCCACATCTTCGCAAAGCCTTGTATCCAAAAGAAAAAGTTGCGACATTGGACATTTGGAACCTTTTTCAACCTCATTCCATTCAGTTTTTATTTGTACAAATTTGGTTGCAATTCAATAATAGCCAAAACTCTGCTCAAATGGTGGAATTGTATGCTGCCTAGCAATGTTGTCTTCCTATTGAGTTTTCTATCAAAGGATTTGGAACAGTTGGCGCCTTGCTGTTTTCAGTGGCGTAACTCTTGTTAGATAGAAGGCTCTGCACACACTGTGGTGCTCCCACATGCCAAGGTGAAACTGCCTGAGGCACTGACAGAGGATCAGCTTTCTGGCTGCTAAATCCTCACATTTTCCATTTGTGGGGAAATTGCAAAACTGACCCCAGATCAGTCTTTACAAGCAACTTCACCCTATTCTGTGTTGTGTGCTGTTCCACACTAGACCTGGGCAAATTTTGTATTTGAAAGTAGGTTAAAATATCCAGATTTAACTTTTGAGGAACATTGAACAGCTTCAAACATGAATGGGAATATCATTTCCAAATTAAGACCAATCCATCCACCTTCAACTCATGCTTTTGCCCAGGTCTACTCCACACTGATGTGGGTACCTTCTGAAGACATGCGTTTGGGCAGGGTGGAGGCTGGCGACGTGGGCCCATGGTGGGCCAAGGAAGATGAGGAGGGATAGGAGGGGTGGGAGGGATGGGAGGGAGGCCTGGAAGGTCGAGAGGGGGGTCTGGAGGGCGGCCTGGTGGGCGTGGCCGCCCGAGGAGGCAGGGAGGAGGGGCCAGACTGGTAACGAGGGGGGGGGCGGGAGGAAGGAGACGGACAGGGTGAGGGCCAATGGGATGAACCTAAAAGAGGGAGGGACAAATGATAAAGGATGACAAACAGCTGATGACAACTAATTACAGGGGGAGAAAAACAAAGCTATAACAAAAATAGAAAGTAGTGGCAGATGAATAAACGTAAGAAAGAAAGGGAAAGCAGGGATAAACTGATTGAAATGACATAAGGAAAAAAAAATAGATAAATGCATAAAACAACCCAAGACAGCTACAACACAAATGAACCTCCCAGAAACTCTAAGCCAAGCTCACCACCGGTCCAATAAACAGTAGAAGATTAAGAAAAAAAAAAGATTCTATTCTACTACAGGATGAGCAGCTTGAAGAAAACTGTGCAGTCACTCTGCGTGTGTCTGTTTCTGATTTGTTTTTCTTTACGAAAGGCTTTTACCAAGTGGATGGCAAGTGAAAAAAAAACTACACTCTACTATATTTAGTATTTTGATGTTCTGTGTCTTGTGGCCGGTTCCACTAAATTATATTTATTCTGTGATTTTATGATTGTCATGTTATGGAGTCTTTCATTGGTGAGACTACTGGTTTGTACAGGATGCCATTCTGTCTTTGTGCTGACTTTTTAATAACCCCACCCCAATGGAAATAAGCTCTTGAGCTTTATTGTGTTATCCTTGATGACTGTACGTGAAATTATTTTCTGGCTGGATCCTATTCATGTACTAGTTCTTAATAGAATACATTCAATAAATTCAATCAATCAACAGCATTGGGTTGTGTGTGTGATGCACCATCCCTACCTCCGTTCACCACCCTCTGGTCGGCCCCGGAGCTGGGGCTGTAGTCGTGAGGTCCTGGTCGTGGAGTTGAGGGTCCAGCTGAGCTCTGAACCAGACGGGGCGAATTCTGACGCCCCGCCCCCCATGACATCGCCTCCCTGTTCCTCTGACCTGGGGGAATGTACTTGTTCTCTCTGCACACATGCACGCACGCACAAGCATATGCACACACACACACACACCACAGGCAGAGGTGTTAGATAAACATGTACAAGTCAAGATAATGAAGGGGAGGATTTAATTCTATACTATATTACATGCAGTTAAGCATTTCTCATCAGCCAAAATGTAAGTAGTTGTTCTGGGCACAGCTGCTGCGATATAGTCTATTTATTGAACTTGTTGGAACTACTTTTCTCTCTCTTGTTTGTGTGTGTGTGTGTGTGTGTGTGTGTGTGTGTGTGTGTGGGTGGGTGTGGGTCCTGGTCGCACCTGCTTAGTGTGTGTGCCTCCCTCTCCCCTCGCACCACGGCAGTGTATTTCTCCTCCTCAGAGCGGTCATCGTTCTCCAGGGCCACGCGAGCCTTGTAAGTGGCGCTGGCCTCAATCTCCTCGGCCAGCTGGGCAGCACGCGCCTCCCTCTTCAGGAACTCCTCCGAGTTGTCCCGCTCCAGAGGGACGCTGGGAAACAAGCACAGGTCAGACACGGCAGCAGGGCGATGCAGTGACTAGGGAGACTGTTCGTCAAACAGAAGGCCCGGTTTCAAGCCCCTGTGACAGCGATCATTAAAAAAATGCATTCAAAAAAAATATATCGCATCCCTGTTTATCTTACTCTACACCAGAAAAAAGGTCCATGAGCCATAGACTAAGAAACACTGCATTCAAGTGATATTTTACTTTCTTTCTTTCGTCCTTGAAAATTATGACCACGGACACAGGAAAAAACTATTATCAAGGAACCCATCGCAGAAGTTTACATACATGTTTGGAGTATGACGTTCAGATTACTTGTATGCAGGAATGTGTGCTAACAAAGTGAAAACTCTTTGAACACAGCGATGCATACACACAGAGGCAGACATATTACGAGAGAAGCTTACGTGTATGTGGACAGGCTGCTGTCGTACGTAGACAAGACTCCATACTTCTCCTCATTGTACTTGAACATGTCATTGGGGTCCCACCCGTTCGACTGATATGAGAGAGAGTGAGAGAGAGAGAGAAAGAGAGAACCGTGCATCAGATGACTACTGTACATCAGTTGACAGGCACCTTCTTTGTTCCTTTCTCTCTTTTTATAAATGCATTTATAAAAAATTATTTATAAAAATAAAAAAAAACGAATATAATGAGAACATGAAAGGTCTTGGAAAATGTATTTCTTCTTTTTTGAGTGCAAACCACTTTCTCCACTGAAGACATTTGATTGGTTTTTACGCACCAAACAAAGCAAAGGTGAGCGCGGTTATTTCTCCTATAGACTTGATTCCTTTCTCTGTTCGACATATTTAAAACAGATAACATGTATGCATGTGAGGAGAAAGTGTCAAGGATAACAAAAAAAAAAACATCCAGTCCTGTATATTTCCACCAAGGTGCGAGTGAAATCATGACTTCAAGACATACATTGTATTCTTTTTAAAAGCATCAGTTACAAGCCATTAATATCCTACAAGCAATTAATATCCAATATTAACATCCTAGGTCAGCGAACAGATGGGTTATAGTCTCTTAAAAGAGGAGGCGTTCCAGCAATCTTGCCTTAATTCTACCATTAAACGACATGGCATTCACTGTTATGGAAACATCTACCTCAACCAAGACCAAGTCAAAGACCAAGACTGGAAGAGAGAATGTGTGTTAGCAGGTGATATATCGATGTGTACTCTGTGTGTGTGTGTGTGTCTCTTCTTACCACGTCAGTGTCCAGGGACTCCAGGCTGTCAGAGGTGTGTGTCTCTCCTCCATCCCAGGGCTCGAGATCTTTCTCCTTGTGCTCTCCGTTGATCCTGCTGCTCACCGCTGCATCTGTGAAGTTGTCTGTGACACACACACACACAAAGAAATACACATTTCTATACAGCAGACAATCACACACAGAAACACAAGTTACCCATACATACACACACAGAAGCTCATGGTGAAATGCAGTCAAACGGTGACACATGGTTGCTCTCTCACTGCTTATGCAGGCAAGTGCTCAAGCCTGAAGAGTTTCTGCCACAGGCTCTCAGAGCAAGGCCTACAGGGAGGTAGTGGTGGTACACCAGTCACACACACTCACAACCAGACATGGGTCCAACTGGATTGGGGAAGAATCCTTTCAAAAATAATTGAGTGATCGCTTGAGCTGGCCTTGGTAATGCTAAATCTAATGGGTTTATGACTTATGTCTGGTAAAGAAAGTGAAAAAGGCACTCCCACCCATCTTAGCTTGAAAAAACATAAACCAATTAATTCAAGAGGAGAAGCCATCTGACCTTCATAAGAAATTCATTGTAGGCATCATAGTGTTTGTTTTTTCCACTTTCTTTAGCATTTATTACATTTCCCTCCATTACTCCCATCTTAAAGATAAAACTTTCACGTGTATAAAAATTCTACTTGGGACTGATGACAGTCCATACTTTCAGGACCGCTCACACTGCTCCCATGGGAACTTTCAGAATGATTCGGTTGGCTCAACTGAACTAGGGCTAGGCAAGCTCAACGAAAACCCCCAATTGTATTTGAAAGGAAATCAAATCTCATTTCAACCCAAGTCTGCTCTAACATCCAAGAGCTAGCACTGATGGACCACGTGCATAAAGCGTATCAACCGCCTGGAGTGACATCACACGCTCCTCCCAGCTCATCCCACAATGCAAAGTGCATCCAAGCATTTCTGGCACAGAGCAGGGCAAGTTCAGAAATGCTAGATCCGCACCATACTGTGAGATGGGCTCGCAGGACTGAATTATGTCAATAGAGGTGGTTGGCATGCTTAATACACATGGTCCATCACAGGGATTGGAATTAGGAAAAAAAAACAAAAACATATACAAATCAAAAGAGGGCATGGGGGGGGTAAGCAAACATGCATTTAGATTGCAATCAATTATATGACTTCGAAACACTTCAGGCCCAAACCTAATTTAGACATCCCAGATGTCTGATTTTTCACACTATATCCAGAAAGCAAATTAAGTTACGAAAGCTCAACATGAGTTTGCAATCAGTTGCTTTCAATGGAATTACACATATGAAATACATATGCATCTGACAGTTATGTGTGTCTGCCTAAGTGGGATAAGCAAGATAAATATTTAATTACATTGTGTGTGATATGGTAACTGCTCTGTTTCTCCATTGAAAGCAACATCAAGCCTAAAGGTAATGAAGGATCTGGTGAAAAGAAGGAGCAAGACTGACTTGAGTCTGACTTGAAATTTGACTCTTAAAATTTTATGAAAGCGTTCCTCACATGATTAAGCCTCAATGTGGACTTTAATGCATTTTCATTACACTGTTAAAAAGATTAGACCCAAACCTGGGAAATCCCCACATTGCATTTTCATCTTTCAATAAAGCTTATCAAAGTGTGTATGAGTGTGTATGTGTGCATACAGAAAGGTGTGAGAGCAGAAAACAGCCATATATTACCTGTGTCAGAGGAGACTAGACCATTGGAGAGGAGAGACAGACAGATGAGAGAGAGAGTCAGAAGATGGACTGACAGACAGACTGAATGACTGACTGGCGGTCACACTAACAGTTGACACCAACCCCCACCCCCCGCCCTCCCGACTCCCTGAAAAAGGAAACACTGATGATACCCAGTCTCATCTCCACATTAATTTTTGAGAAGTCCCATCCCTTAGTCTACCACTCTTGTAAATCTGTAATGGTCAATTATCATATTCAGGGTCAACGGATCAACCAGATGCGCTTTTTAAGGGCAAGTGTTGCTATGCGACCACATGTAAAAATGGAGATTTCAGACTCTATGTGGAAAAATAATGTACAAGTGACAATGTAAACTGCCATCTTGCCCCAAAAGGAAAAATCCTCATCTGGTGGATGTGTAACCTTAACAATGATGCTGCAGATTTTGCTGCAAAACAAAGTGAAATTTCCAGTCAGTCAATCCACAATTGTTCAGTTCAAGAAGATAATTTGTCAGAAATGACAACCCAGCACTACCATCTCATAGAATCATGAGGTGAGCCTTGACACTTTATCGCCTGTTCATTTTAAGATCATAAAACCCTCCCACACAGTCCATTATGGTTCAAAACAGAACTGTATGGGTCAAGATGAATTAGATGAAGGAGACTCATTCAGCCTTTATTGAGTGTCCTCGCTGTGCCAGGGCGACCTTCGGACCAATCAATACTTCACATTAGTCTTCAATGAATGGCCACTCAGAGCAGACGCACAAGATTTAACTCACGGCCTCTGCGACATCACAGCAGTAAATACAGGCTGAACGAGATCAATAAGTTGTGTGTACGGACTGATGGGCATTCACTTTGGCATACGTGCGTTTGTTTTTATGTGTGTGCAATACATACAAAGTGACACCTAGTTATACTGTGTGCGCCTGTTCATGAGTGTTTACTATGTACAAGAGCGGGTGTCAAAAGATCGCTGTATGTGCGCCTAGATAATATTAAATCGACAACAATAGCTTCTGTACCTTTCCTGGCAAAATTCAGATCCACATCTTTGAAGGTCACCACTACTACGTCGGAGGCCTTGAAAATGATGCTCTCCACAATATCCTCTTTCCTGGGGCCCACACTTGGCTCCGGGCTCTTTCTGTGAGCCGCATCCAACACCAGGTCACACTGAGGGAGAAAACAATGTTAAATTTCAATAAGCAAGAGGCTGGTACCATCTAAAGGAGGGATGGGCAAATTTTAAACTGATTAGCAGACCTTCAACCAGACAGGAGGAACTGATCAGTGAAATCACCTGATGTAGTGTTTGGTTGGAATGAAAACCTGTATACTCTTGGCCCTCTGTGGCACATGATTGGCTATCCTTGATCTACAGGAAATCAGTTGTAATTCATAGTCTGGTCTCATGACCTGACAAAAGCGGTAGCCTGATATGAGATACATGAATAAAAAAAAAATTAAAAAAAAGTACAACATTGGTGGGAGTAATGAATGTTTCTAATGTTCCATCAGGAACTGAAGTTACGGCAATGCTCTGCCAACTAAACTGTACAGAAAACCTCTAACATCACTCAGGTTAAGCATTTCATTTGTGCAGAATGAAATTTTCCTACAGGGGAAGGATTGTGAAATACTTCAACCTAAAAGGGAAGATCAGGGACCACATACCTCTCCTCCATAAAAGGAAAGATGGAGACGCTGATCTTTTTCTAAGCCACCTTTGGGGTGAAGCTGCCGTTGAGTGCTGGCTAGGCACTATCTTCCCTGCATACTTAGCCTTAGCCATTAGCACGGTTAACAAGGAAATTACACAACTGACGAATGTATGTGACACCGTATGTGTGATCCTTACCTCGGGACCGTATGTCTTAAACACTCCTTCATAGACTGCTCCGTTCTTCACTTTCAGCTCACATTTGGTCCCCTGTAAATAAGTAAGCCTATCATTATTCACTGTGTACTCACTCATACATTTCAGTGTCAATATCAATTTACACATTCAAAAAACAAGTTCAGAGACCCATCTGCTACAAAACAGAAATAAACAAATGATTGATCAATCTCCGCTTTGTTTATGCAACCAGCTGTCTCTACAAATTACACAGGCTTTGTTTATTGCAGCGTAGATATTTTGGAGACAACAGCATGTGGTAAATGACAGGCTGCAGTACATGCTGCTGTACCTAATTCATTTACAGTAAGCATGATTCACATGGCTGTTTCACACAAGGTTTTCTTGTGACTGTTTGAGCCTGCTTCCCTTGTCTCGTTATTGTTATTACACATAAGACAAAATGCAGAAGCAAATACTACATATAATCTGCAAATGGAGCATCATCTCAAAGACTTAATAGACACACAGTACACATACCACCACTGATGTCAAGACATGGACCATCCTCATATTTGCATATACACCATTGAAAACGACCTGAGGAAAAAAAAATCACTTAAGTTCTAATGCTCCCACTGTTCAAAGACAAATTAGACTAAACTCAGACAGCCTTATGACAACTATTAGGCATATGCATAAATAAGAAGCAAAAGTTGAGATAATGTGCGCACATTCATCAGTCCTGCATAACAGTGCATAACAATAAGAAAGAGATGCCCACACACTGGATTTATGCTTCCATTGTGGCCCATTCTGTGCAACTTTTCAACCAAATGTACGCCTGACAAAAACATGATAATGTATGTCTAAGTAACGCAGATGATGTTTGGTGAAACTTTGCACAGAATAAACCAAAAAGGAGCTTCAATCCAGTGTGTGTGTATTTTTTTCTATGAAGGAGCAGCCCTTCTTTGATACCATGCAGTACTGTGAGGTATAGGCCTACATCTATTTCTCATAATACAGAGTTCTGAGACTGAAACAGCAGGGCCCTGCTGACTTGCAAGAGTTAACTGTTCAAACAGGTTACTTACTGCTGCAGAAGGACCTTTACCACTGTGTCGTCCTCTGAAAAAAAAGGGCATTGTTGTCAGAATCACCATTATCATCAGTATCACGCTTCTCTCTAGGATTTTGTGACAAGGTGTTGCTGGGGACCCATCAACGATATCAAATAATACTCTAATGTAGTCAATCATTGACTGATTGGAAATTTCAAAAAGTGGTGATGTAAATCTATGAAGTGGCACAGAACCGCTGTTATATGGTTTCGGGAGATCCCCAAGAATCATCATCACCATCACTGGACCTATTCCAATCTACAAATATTGTGCATATGACAGTACAAGAAAAAACATTGTGCACAGCCTGCAAGTAGGTGTTGGTAACTACAAGAAGAGCATCAGTAGAGCAAAAAAATCCAAATACCACAGACACTCAAGTAGTCCTGGGTCTTAAGTGTGTGGTTACAGCCACATATTTTCGCTCTATTGTGCATGAGACTTTATATATAAAGTCTTTCCATATGTGGATATTGTGTGGATTCTGAAATTCCCCTTAAGTCCAAAAATATTTTGTTGGATAGAATCATGTTCAAGTGGCTGTCAGCCAAACACTGTGTAGCCTACATTTTTTCAAGCATGTCCTAAAATGCACCTTGTACAGCAGCTGGCACACAGCCAGCCAGCCCCACACACACACACACACACACACACACACACATTTGATTCAATGTTGGCAATGGCCACTTTCCATACAATATACTTTTGCAGTGAATGAGTAATAAGTAATTCACTTGAGCTACTTTCAAAAGCTAATTTCCTTAATAATGTAACTAAATCAGTCCAAGCCATTTTAGCATTTCTGAACTGCAATAGGCTGGCCTATGCTTCACTTGTATCTAGGTGTCTAACTGGTCCAACCTTATTTTACAACATCTTCGGCAAGGCCCCATTGGATAAAACCTACGCAATGAATGGGACATACTGTCCTAGTGACCGGTGAATAGAAGGCTATCCAAATAATCACGCCAAAATGCACAATATGCATACAGCTACTACATTGATAATGTGTGCTATGTCTTAAAACGACATTTACACAAATGTCATGCTTCAAGGACACTATTTCACACAAGCAGCACCGGCAACGTCAAGGTTGAAAGCCCGTCGGTCTAATTCCCCTCTCCTCTCCTCCTCACCCCTTCACCACCCCCGCCCCTTTCTTTCATGCGCCCACACATTTTGTATCAAATTCTTGGCAAACCCATTGCAGCATTGTTGCGGTAACAAGCTACATACCAGTCATATCAAAATAAAAGCCGTCTTTTATCGCAATCGATTAAGATCAAAGTCGCCAAGCTGCGTAACATTAGGTGGCCGAGTAGCCGTTAACACTGAATGAGGCAAGTGCACTGAATAACAAGCATGGGCTGTCAAATGGCTAATTAACGCTAGCTGGCTCTCTAACTATGGACTTCAGGCTGGTCCAAAGCCTGATAGTACTCTAACATTAGCAACTTAGCAAGCAACTTTGCTACTACAAGCTCGCGAGAAAATCTGTTAGTCCACCAAAATAGGTCAAAATACATGGACAGAGGCCAAATGCTATGTTTGATTTCACATGTAAAAAGAGGTAACGTTAGGTCGAAGTTCCAACATCATGCGAACAGACAGGCCTCGCTAACTGCATAACGTTACGCTAGGTGACCAACACGTCGCAAGGCCCAAATACGTTCACACACACATACAAGTTTTGGACCACATAACAGAAATGTCACCTCCTACAACTGACACCATTAGTAACGATTACAACCATGTCCTGGAAACTGATCACATTAGCCCCAGCTACTGTGTAATTTCGCTAACGTAATTTAACTGACCTGCCCAAATTCTGTCGTCCCCCGCCGCTTCCGCCAGCACCAGAGGCAGCGGCACCACCAGTGCTGCCACCGCCGGGCTTGCGATTTCCACCGGCCTTCATTGACATGGTGATCCCATAAACGACAACGTTTGCAGTGTTTTCTGATATTTTAAAACGACCAGCTTCACACTGCAATCTTGTTGCGATGAGACGATATACAGTTGTGTGACAGCTTGCTAGCAATCTGAAGATCTGGCTAGCTAGCAAGCTAATGTCAACTTGCTTGTCTGCCTCAGTTTCTTGAGGAAGATGCTATGCTAACAGACTAGCTAGCTACCGTTTGCTAGCTAAATTAGCAATCTGTACAATGTCTATTAAAACAGAAAAAAATGATCTTTAAAAAAAGACAATACGCGCTAATAACTCTTCGGAAATAAACGTGTGTGTTACACCTCTTGTCAATTTGTTATGTAATCCTAACAAAAAATTTCGATTATCTCAAAATGGGGTTTACAGCTCTCTCGGGTTCTCTCCGTTGCTAACAGCGAAAAGACCAAAACAGTCTGAAAGGGGACAAAAAACAGCGGAGGGATATATGAAAGGCGTAACGGCATAGAACATCCAACCAAATATCGCTGGACTGTGTACTTTGACAACCATAAAGCTGACAAAAAATACAAATATGACAATATTGAATCCAGACTACCAGGAGAAATACATTGTCACTTCTCTTTCTAGGAAATATCGCACCTACAACATGGCACTATTTACAGGAAGTCCATGAAACCTCAGCGGCTGTATTGTGGCATCCACGTGAGCCGGCGAACACACTCACACACGTAGATACACGCACGATTGCACACTGCTTGTGTATGCATATTAGCGGCAACTAAACATTACAAATGACAAATTGACTGTTCACGACTAGCCTGATAAAGATGACATTTTAATGCCTTCTATTTGCTTGAGTTATCTCGATCTTACCTTTTCATGACAACTGGACTGACCGAGAGAATCTATGAACCAAGAACTCTAGCCTACAAGTAGACAGTGAATTGGTTGCACACAAACGCAGCAAAATATACAGTGATAATCAATGCTGGAAATGGACAGATTTTACACGGAGATCCCGATTACCATCATACAGAGACCAATAGCAATGTAATGCATACACCTGTGATATACAGTATATATAGCCTACTAGATTAGTCAACTGCTTTTATACTCAAATTCTAACAAAGTGGTAAATTTGAAAATAAATCATATGATTTCTGCTTGTAGAATATTATGTTTAAACACTGGGCCTGTTTTCACAGAGAATCTCAAAGTAAGATATCTGATCTATTCTTATATCCACTCCATGGTGATCTTCCTTATTTTGTATCAAAAAGAACACGGTTCACAGACCTTCCCTACTTCATTAATAAATATTTTTCTTTTTTTTTTCCTTTTTTTTTTCTTTTTTTTTTTACATTTTATGCCACAACACTGTGAATTTTACAAGTAGAAAGATAGGATTAAGATCACCCTATTGACCTGTTTCTGAAAATTCACTATTTGTCTGAATATTTTTTGAGCAAGTGAATCTGCCTCACTGGCATTTGGGCTTTGCACTGAAGGCGTTGGACTAGATTCAATTTGAACAGCCTGATGCATCACTCCACTCACTGCTTCTTCACCTGTCCTTGACCTAGTATCTTTCTCTCCTTCTCCTTGCCTGGCTGCAGTGAATTATTCACACCTTAATTAAACATTTCATTATGAATTCAACAAAAATACTTATTTCCAGGTCTTAATTTTGAAAAAGAAAAGCCAAATCCTGGTGATAATGTCTATACAACACACAAGTGGGAGACAAGAAATTTTATGCAACAGTGAAAAAAGTGAATAATTGCCTATTATGTTGCCCAACATCCGCCAAGGCCAGTTTAGTCCCAAGTAAATTCTGCTGCTGTGAAGAACTGCATTCAAGGGGAAATGAGAGTGTCTTGAAAGTAGGTTTCATGTTTCTCCGCAAAGGAAACTTGGGTGCTATCCAAGGTGCTGATAAAACAACCTGTGGATTGCACTGACGGCTGGAGCGAATGGCATGACTGAATTATTTCACAGCATTATTTACTCGTTTATTGCGATTTAATCTCAAAAATAACAAAAGGAGCAGTCCAAATAAAAAAAATTAAAAAAATCCAAGAGAAAAATGATTCACGCTGATTTCACCCTTTCCAATAAATGACTCCTCTAAATTGCATCATCATTTTTAAATATATAAACTACATGTTCAGAAAAGTCCCACTATAGTGGAATCGCCTCTCCGGTCCCTCCTCCTGATCCCTCAGTGTAAACAGCCTATAGGCCTATAGACTGGATTCTCCCAACTCTTTGATCCTGACCAAGGCTCTGTTTATTTAAGGTGATGTGATTATGAAAAAGCTTTGGTAAAGACAGTTATCCTTTAGTAGTCCATACATAATAAAAACCACGAAAAGAGGACTGCTTTCAGAAATTGTGTGATGTTGGTGATGATGTTTCATTCAGCCATAGGAGCCTTACTATACTACAGACATGTGTGCCTTGGAGAGGTGGTACAGACAGCACAGTGTAGGCTATACAGTATACTCAATCCATGGGTCAGATTTCGTTATCAAATACAGCCATGTTGTAATTCGACGCAATCTATTGTATCACACTCCTTCAACAAGAACATGTATCGTGAACTATGGTGCTTTATGACATTTTTCCCGCGACTCTGTTAACTCGAAAGTTAATTTTGTTGGTTAACACACTGTGTAGTTTGTATTTTTCAAGCATGCACATATGATAGCTGGACACGTACGCACGTACACACACAAATTGGGGGTTATGTGTATGTGAGAGTAGCCTACAACCTTATAGGAACATTGAGGAAAATGCGGATCTACTAAAGTGAAACTGGGCCTAAATGCCCTAGGAACCAATTGTACTCTTATTTCTTTGTAAAACAGTACACCGTTATTGGCTACGAGATGTAAAATAAAGGAGGCATTGGGAATTATATCACAGTGTGAATTTATGTTCATTCACCAAATTCTTAGAGGGCAATCGTTGCTGAATTCTTCAAATACAATATGACTAGTTCTATGTTAGCTGTTTTGAGTGAACGTTTCATCTTTGTAGTCCATTAATGTGTTGTAATCACAACACACACCTACATCCACTTCCTACGTCCAGTCCGAAGGCTACTCTTGTATTATCTTTGCGATTTGAGTTATCTTCATGGAAGTTAATGAATTGAGATTGTGACAATCCGCATTGAAAAGTAGGACCTTAGAAGGCCCCATCAGAGTCTGGCTCTTTCGGACTGCTTTTATAGAAAATGAATGATAGTGCCGTGAAATTTGCAGTGGGCAAGAGATGCTTAATATCGCTTCAAGAATCTCTTTTTACACTAGGAAGAAGTGTGTACATGCGCGAAAATGTCAGGATTTACAAAACGTGTCAATGATTTCCATCAGGCGTTCTCTACAGACTACTCTTGCGTAGGTACTGAGTCGGTTTGTGTATTCTTTGACAAGAAGGAGCCATGGAATTAGCAAGGTAGCTAAGAGATAGAAGTCTCTCTTTGGTCACCTCCCATAACATTCTTCATCAACTCTTTCCATTATTGAGATACACCGTTGTTATTCATTAGGAGCACTAATGATTATTATATTGTCTTGCGAAAGAATGTTATTGTCTGTGGCTTTGCGTGCTGCTAGCTAACTAACTTGCCATCTGAGCTAGCTAGCACATTAGCAAACCTCTGCTCGACGACAGAATACGTCTCAACTCTTGGGAACACGGTGTGCCGATTTTTTAAATCAACTTAGCTATCACTGACGCCGCATTTCACACGGTATCTTTGGTCTACCTTATCTTTCACAATTGGCCTTTTTACACAATCATCTACTCTGGCCGTGGGACAGAGTGGCAATAGTTTATTTGCCAGCAAGCGAGCTAATAGCAAGTTAGCCCGGTATCTTGCTATCAACTAACGTAACGTTAGCAGACCACTGCACTCATTGCGCTGGCTAAAAATATACTATTCTTGTCCCATACTCGGTGCCCCACCAAAAGTGGTGGGCTAGTCCACATTGGATTTCGTCTCTACGGCTTTTCTGATCACCTTGCTTGGAGTTTGGCACTCTACATGGTCACTACGGTGAATTCAAGACGACTGGAAGAGCGAGTCGGAACCCGAGGCTGTGAGCCGAGCTGGACTGATATATATCGTACCGGCTGGGTGGCTTCAAGTCGGCTTCCCCAAGTGAACACATTCGACTGTGGCTGCTTGGTGGCCGAATATCAGTTTGCGCTCATGGCCTTGTCCTGCCATCAGTAGCATAAGCCTTGGGGGAACTTCAGTTAGCTCCAATCCAACGTCACAAGACAGAAACTTTGAAAGGTCAAGAGAAAGCGCATTGTTTTCATTGTCAACCGTCTGAGATCGGGGAGACAGGCTCATCTGTCAAGAGAGGAACACCACCATGTCGGAGGATAACAACGCAGACAAATTCATCAAGGTAACTTTAATGAAAAGAAATGTGAATCTCTATGCAAGTAGATCCTTCAATAGTTTGCATGAACCATGACCACTTTTGGTCTTGCTTTTAATGGGCTTTAAAACGAGTGTAGCTGCAATAGTTTGCATGCCATTGTAGAAATCATGTCTTCATCGTTGGGAATTAGGATTATTGCAGCTGATTGACTGCCAGCTGGAGGTTTATTTTGCTTGTGTTGTGTTTGTTTCATATTTTCAGGTACTATTACCTGGCTTGGTGTCCATAAAATACTTTTTCTGTGTGTGTGCTTTTAGTCCTATAGGATTATTCATTTTTAACATGCTTTGAATTCATGCACTGAATATGATTCTAATGAAGTAGTGGCTTAATGAGACTTATAGCTTGTGGTTTCATTTCATGAAGTATTGTTATCAGTGTTACAATGTCTAATCTGCAACTTTCTCAGGCATTCAGAGTCTTGTCTACCCACTGCCTATTCCATGATGATACTTTTTCTGACCTGCTATTAGACTGTTACTGATTGGGACATTGCCTATATTCACCACAGCGTGTGCCATATCTTAATAGCACCTGTGGCTTTGTGTGTGTGTTTTTTTTTTTAGTATCACATCCCTTGACAGCCCAGTTGTAGGTGTGATATTTCTCCTGTCAGAAGTTTGAACCAGTTTTGTTTTTTTAGCTTACGAATATTGGGGATGGGAGTTTATAGGATCAATAAGATATCTTGAACTCATACTTGAGGGGAAAATCCACTAAATCAGAATTTACATATATTAATTCCAGACTGTTTAATCAACATTTGTGCACATGAACAAGTTTCTCCCAGACAAAAGAGAATTAAAAGTGTAATCTGTGATGTTATCGAGCAACACTTTCTAAAGCTGCTTTGTTGACGATCATAAATTCTCAGGGTAATTTTGCAGGGACTATGGGTACATTTCCCATTTCATAGCTGAGCATAAGTACAAAATGAAGCTCATTTGGATGTAAAAGTTCACACATTTCTTGAGTGCGTTAATTCAGCCCTATATATGATACACTGTCAATAGAGCAGCTCCAGATTAGAAATTCTATAGATTCTAGCTTTGGGAGAAAGGTGTTCATGTTTACAAATATTGTTAACTATATATATATATATAGGAATAATATGTGCATTCTGTGTCATGGAAAGTTTTCCCTTTTTAATAAACACCAGCTTGGGGCTTGCGTCTGTCACGCTTCTGAGAGTTGGGAGGACGATCGAGAATAAGTTTGACATTCAGACCTTTGTGCCTTAGATCTCAGAGAGGCTCCAGCTCACTTGGTCGCGGGTCCTAAGTCAGCTCTTCTCTAAAGTCGGGGGTTCCACAGTCATTAACTGGCAACCTTTCCCTACACCCTGGCACGGGGTTTGTCCCTGGCCTGCTCCCCCTCAGTGTGTCACTGCCTGGGCATTCATGTCAGCAGTAAAATGTGATCCCAAGTGGCTCCGGCTCTGCTCTCACGGCTGGGTCAGAATGTGCTAAAGGCTGGGTGGATTGTGGCGGGAGGGGGGAGTGAGAATTGGAACACACACACTTGGTGTCCACTGGTTAGTTGTGCCGTAAATACCACCCTCGCCCCATGTTGAGTAATCAGCATGCATTGCGATTATCACCAGCCTCTGTGTCTTTATACAGAGCAGATTAGACTGGCTGGGGCAGTGGCAGGGAGGACACATTAGGTTAGGTGGAGAGTAGATTCTGGGAATGCTTTAGCTTGGAGTACAGTGCCATGGGAAATGTCATAGGCCTGTTGTTTACTTTAAAAGTTATACACTATGGGATGTTTTTATTAGATATTCAAATTTTTACAGTTGTTATTTTTGAGATGAGCAGGACCTCCACCTTTAGGAGCAGTCTAATTGGTGTCCTTTTAGAGGTGCACCTAGGCCTATACCATGTTTTTCCGACCAAGAAGGAACACTTTAACACACATTTTAGGGCTGACACCTGACACCTGTGTTGGCACACCAGTAGATGCGTTTGTGCTGGCCAGGATCAGTCATTCTCAGATAAGTAGGACAAGGCTGATTGAATCCATTTCGAATCTTAAGTATCTTCCAGGTTTGTGAAATAGTCTAGGCCTGCACAGCAGCAACATTGTATCTTTTTCATCAAACGTCTGATATATCCTGTGTATTTTGTCTGGTTTGGTCTCCCTCCCCTACAGGAGACATCCATTCTAGAGGAGTACAACATCAACTGGACCCAGAAGCTGGGAGCCGGCATCAGTGGACCTGTTAGGTGAGCCTGACAGAGTGTGTGTGTGTGTGTGTGTGTGTGTGTGTGTGTGTGTGTGTGAAAGAGAGAGAGAGAGAGAGAGATCAGAAGAGCCTTTCCCCTCATCTTGAGCTCAGGTCAGACTAGGTGATTTCTAACGGCGATTCTAAACCCAATTTAAATCTGGGTTAGTCTGGGTTTGGGGGGGGGCACTCGGCTCTATGGACGGCACAGATTATCCTGTATTGTGAACGGGCTGAAGACGGGATCCTCTAGAGTGAAGCGTTACAAGACTCTCCAAAACTGAACAACTGGCAACAGCCAGTGGTAATTTAGGGGGAAGAAAAAGAAAATGAACTGGAAGAGAAGTCACAACAACAACAACAATGCCCACTCACATAGATGATTTATATCAGCAAGATTCCCAACTCGCTCTCACAGTTGCTCCACGCTTGATAAATTGATATAAAATTTCTTTGGAACAAATAACTCATATAAAATAGTATAAAATGGCATTGTGCCTGGATCAGCCCAAATAGGTATACAATTACAAATTAAATGAAAGAGGTTTCATACAAAACTCCTTTAGCAACATTATTCTTGTAATGGTGTCACTTCAAAATACATTTGTAATGTTAATGTAAACTGCAGCTCCTGTACCATTGAGCAAGGAACGATAGAACCACTATTTTGTAATTGTATTTGCAGTGAACTGTTCTGGATGAATGGGTAAATGTTTTTCACTGACAGAATTGGGAAGTGTGTGTTCCCTCGTCTTCATGTGCGACGCCCATCTTTGTCCCGTCTGAACAGCTTCCCGACCAGACAGAAAGCTTTTAGTCTGAACATTGGAACAGGCTTGTCGTTTGTCCAAGGCTTTATTCTAATCCCAATATTTCTTCCAATATCTGTTCCACTGATGCAACTCTACCTAAAATTTCACTTGCATTCCTCCTTGATGGCTTGCAGACTTGCAAGCACTGATTATCTTCATCATAGGTCACTGCAGCATGATCTAATTTATTTGTGCTGCGTCAGATGGATGTAGCCTCTTGTTGCCTGGACAGCATTGGATAGACAGACCTCAAGGAGTTGTACTTAGTTGGCCCCTCCTGCTGCTGGCTGGCCCTAGAGTAAGAAAGATAGATGGCTCGTCTATATGTCACCCTCTCACCTCAGCTTCATTTTCTCTTCTCCTCCTTCACGCATTAACACTCAGTGAGATTGAGGAGCCACTAGATCGTGTTTAAAGGAATCTAGATGTGAAAAATCTAAATGCGTCTGACAATATCTGCTTGCATACCTGTGACACAGAAGATGCAGTGCATGCCTGCACCTTTGCTTCGTGGTGGCTGCAGAGTTTATAAGATAGATGGTGGCAAATACACTTTTGACCACAGTACGTGACAATAACTGTTGGAGTTAAATGTAACTTCAGATCAGTGGTGGTTCATTTGCTAAAGTGGCTGGTGAATGGACAAACCTAATAGCCGCTGGCAACATTGACCAGCATGTGCCTGGTGGTTGCTGCTTTTTTACTTCCCCCATGGTTTCAGTGTGTGTTGTGTTTACTGTGGCACCAGTTCACCATCACCGGCTCACTTGATCCTTGACACATTAACACACACTGAGAATATGAAGGGACGAGATGCTTGTCACTGGACCGGGTCTTAACATACTGGACCAAACAATGTGTTCATTTTCCATTCACCACTTTGGACAGGAATGTGTTTTCATGTTTTTTTCCCCTTGATTTTTATTTATTTATTTTTGAAGATGGGTGGCCATGTAACTGCGACGTCATAGGCTCAAATCCAACCCAAGACCTTTTCCGCGCGTCATCCCTCTCTCTCTCTCCCATCTTTCTGTTGCTCTTCACTCTCGACTGTTAAAGTAAAAATATAATCTTAAAAGAACATTACTTTTTTGATTCTTTCTGTTCAGTGAAAGCATTTTAGCCTGCTTGTGTTTTTAATAGTCTCCTTTTGCAAATGAATACATGCTGAAATCTTGAGAAAATAAATGGTCATATAGCAAATACCATTTCTTTGTCATGATTTACATAATTATAGATTAAACATAAAGTGTGCACAGTAATCAACCGTCTCTTGAGAAGATGCGCTGAGATGGAATAGTGCATGCTGGTGGAAGCAACAGGGATCAATGATAAAACCTAATCTCAGCAATATCATTATCTCTGCATTTCCTTTCTGCATTCTTCTCTCTACACTTCCCCACTCTAACACTTGGGGAGTAATATATCACACGCATTTCTGAAACACTGACTCTAAGCAGCAATGGCTTTTGATTCTTTTCCACATTTAGCCTATCGTGAAACTACATTAAGTCGTCTGGTAAATCTCCAGGAAGGACCGAAGCTGCTGTCATCCGGCTGTGAATCCAGGATCGGCTTGTAGCTCTCAAAAATTCCAACCTTTTGTTTTTAGTGAAGGAAAACGCAAAAGTCACCCGAGAGACGGCGTCAGTCTGCATTGGCTTAAATGTCAGTTAAAGTAAATAAGTTAATGTCGCTCACTTGCAGTGTGTCTGTCATATTCAGACGCTTCCTTGGTGTCATCAATGACTGTCAATAATGTATCCGCTTATTGTCTCCTGATGGGAATGAATCCTGTTGTTTGTCTTCAGATTATTTTAGTTGCGGCAAAATATTAGAGAGAGACAGTGGCCGCTCAAACAGCCTTCAAAGTCCTTATGTGCTTGTGTGTACGTTCCTCTGTGTGCATGTGTGAACACCCTGCTGATTCTGACCGGATAGAGGCTGTGATACATCAAAGTCTGTCATTGATTGCTTCTCACCTCTTTGAAACCCACTGTGGGTCTAGTCAGTGGAGAGCAACCTGTGATTTCCCACTGTGTTTAGGCTAGTCCTCAAGAAACAGGAAGACTTGGAAATCAACTCAATTTAGATGCACTCATAATCTGTGTGATTCATGCTATACTCCTTTTGGAAACCTCTTACTCACCCCCCCCCCCCTCTCTCTCTCTCTCTCTCTCTCTGTCTCTTCTTCATTGCGCTCTGATTCATGGAGTCTTTTGCCTAATGGGATTCTTTCTGATACTCTTATTTACCCTTGTTCACCTCTTTCTGAGTCATAACACATTTATGTCCTTTACTCAACCACCCCCCTCTCTGTGATTCATTAGGTAAGTATTGCTCTCCAGTAAGTGAACTTTGGTCGAAGCAGAATGTTCCTTGTGGTAATGCTTTAATAGTGTAATCTGAGTTTAAGGGCCAGAGGTTGCCGTCTAAAGTGAATGTTTGGGCTCCCACTTAGAGGAGGGGGAACGGACTTAATGGACTTGTCAGACAGTGAAATTATATGCTTGGCCTATATTTCTTCTGAGCGCTGTTACCTGCTCTAAAATTTAGTTTGAACAAAACCATTACCGTGAGAAACTCATTCAAATTTATTCAAACTCATGACATTATACACTCGGATGTCATTGTCTGGTATCAGTCTTGTTGGGAGGATTCACAGTGTGTGCTGCCTTACAAAGCATTTTCCACAACAAACTGTAATGTTGACAAAATATGCTGCCGAACAGCAGGAAGTAAGCCGATTTCTTGTTGCGATGTTCAAATCAACTCAAACATTGTAGAAGTGTATTTTACAAAGAAGTCTCACAACACATATTGCACAGACTTTGAGAATGATGCATAAAGCAAACAAAGAGTAAAATCATAAAACCATAATAACGGATCCCTTGAACAGTGCACTCTTATGCACAGCTGGAGTGGTCACACATGGGTACCGGCCATGTTTCGTATTTGTTGAGACTTTCTGGCATTTTTTAAACATGTCATGTCAATGTTATCATGCAGACAAAATCACTGGGACTCTGACTGCGCGTATCCAAAGTAGTTTTAATAAGGAGGGCAGAGGAGTTACAGAATTTGTCTTTTCTCTGGTATCAACCTCATGCTCTTATCTGTAAAATTCATATTAATTTAATGAAAGACAGCCCTATGTCTTATACAAACACAATGCTTACCTGAACAGAAATGGATGTATAACATACTACTGGGTTAAGGCTAATGGACGAAAGATAGGGCAATTACTGGTAGCAGAAATCCATGAGAATACGAAAAACCCTGCCTGACAACAGAAATTCTCCATTTAATTCTCTGTATACAGTCTCATCTGTGACACTGAAAACGTTGCCATGTTGTTTGCTGAGCCTTGTTTTCTTCTTCTCCACAGAGTATGTGTGAAGAAGTCGTCTCAGGAACGCCTGGCCCTGAAGATCCTCATTGATCGGCCCAAGGCCAGAAACGAGGTTAGAGAAGCACTGTTGTGGTTGTGATTAATGCCTGTGGTATTGGCTGTTTGTTGTCTTTGGCTCCGTCTCCATCAAAGCCATATCTATGTACTTCTCTCTGTCTGCCTGTTACTTATTTTTGTTAATGTTTCTCAAGTCTATCAGTCTTTATCAATTCCTGTTTTTCTTTCCTTCTCAGTCTGTTTGTGCTTCGTCTGTCTGTCTGTGTGTATGAAGTGTTTTGTATGTAACATTGTCTTCCTGCAGGTCACAGTGTGTCTACCAGCCTCTCCATGTCATTAGCAGCCCCTTGTTTTGATCAAGCAGCTTATACAGCAGTTAAGCAGTGTGACATGCAATCAAAACAAGCAACACAGACCTGCTTCACCCAAGCACTTGATACTTAACTGAGAAAGCTGTTGCTGAAAGGCAAACGCACTCAGATTACTATCACCAAACAATATCCTTGAGCTGTTTTTGTCATCTCTTTGAACCCCGGTGTGGTTCAGATACGTGCTCCATTCAAAGTCAACAGTTTGCTGCAATAATGATGTTCTGTTTACATGTTTGGCTTACAAAGGTTTAGTCAGCCTCCAGGCACTGAGTATCACTGTCTTGGCCTGTCTTGTAAGTTCATTTCTGTTTGGTTTGTCATTGCATCAAAGTGAAGACAGAGAAAGATAGATAATTGTTAAGAGCCCTCTTTATTGTCAGTCGTTGTATTTGGCACTAGTGGTAACAGCAGCAGTAATTGTGTCATAGTTCGCTTCCTCAATAATGCACTTAACTCCCAGTTTCCAGCAAGAGAGTTGCTCACACGCCCACAGAAACTATTTCCCTTTACAGACAAGGTTTCTGTAAATATGATGAAGGGAAAAGAGTAGTAAGCAAGACCTTCACCTCTACAGGAATCAATAAAATGTAGCACATCTTTAAAAAAAACACCCCAAATAAATCACACACACCTGGCTCGGGTAGTCTAAAGTATGCCAGGCATTTCAACCAGATCTGTTTTCCACATGCAGTGCCAAAGAACTGAATTCATTCCTGTAAATAAAAATGTGTTCTCCGTCAGTCTTGCCTGGTTGAAAAAATGGATAATGTCAGCACCTTTAAAGAAATACACCACATTTTGGTAAGCAAGCTCCTTGATCAGAGTAACATTTTTCCCATGAAGATCAGTGCCATTTTCACCCCTGTGTCTCCAGTAAAAGGTTTGGTGTGGTGTAGACGTTAGCTCTTTATCACACTGCTTGTCCTCTGAAACAAGTTAGCACCATCTCAGAAGTGAGGAAATAGACTCTCTTAAGCCACAGATGCATCAGAAATCTAGCACAATGCTATTTGGTGATACAGTAATACACTTCATTTATTCAATACATTACAAGATGATATGGGAGAGTGCCATTTGATTAGATTAACACTTAACACACAAAAAAATATTTTCCCCACAGTTTTCAGTAGAGTGGCCCAAATCTTCAATTTCAAGAAAAGTACTCATTTTGATGCTGATGTTAGTATTCATTTTACTTGAAGTTAAGGATGCCTAATTGTATTTTTTTGTCAGTGAATAACGGCACTGGTTCACCTGTTGTATTATACTCTTGGCACTGAGTAGGCTGTGGTTACCTTGAGAGGGATATGTAGCGTTAAAGCTTCACTAGGCAACTTTGCACGTTGACGGCATTTGACCATGCTAGAGGTAACTGTTTGAAAACAGTTTGAACTTCGAAACCCAGAAATCAAAACAAACTAAATGAAACAAAATGTGACGTGAAGTCAATAAATTGCACACAGCATGCTCATGTTTACCAACCCGGCCTGTCTGTGATCGCTGATCAAAGAATAGCAAAGGGCCGAGAGAGGTAAAAGATCTGAGGTTGGTGAGTCCAGCTTTCTCTGGACGGAGGGCTCGCTCGCGGCTGTTTAGGAGACAGTTTGTATTTTGCACTGATTTGATTGATCATCTCCTGATGGTGGAGTTGTGTTCATACCCAACACCAGAATTTAATTTGGGCAAATAGGGCCAATCCAGGGTGTCTCAGTTAGGAGGGGCGGGGCGCTCTAATGTCTTGGAGCCCCACTTTGTGATTTAGGCTGATTTTTACATAAAAATCTTGCCTAATGCTGCTATAATGTTTTTTGGTTTTCAGGGAATTATATATATATATATATAGTACTCTCTATTCTCTACCATGCAGGTCCGTCTTCATATGATGTGTGCCACCCACCCAAACATAGTACAAATCCTGGAAGTTTATGCGAACAGTGTCCAGTTCCCCCATGAATCCAGCCCAAGGTGAGGAGCTCTCTGTGTCTGTGTGTGTGTCTGTGTGTGTGAGTACGCATTTGTGCAAGATTCCATACTTTCCTTCTTTTGCTGTATTTCAATCATTCCCTTTTCAATTTCTGTTTCCTCTATCCATCCACCCTTCCTTCCTTCTTTCCAGAGCGAGGCTACTGATCGTCATGGAGATGATGGAGGGGGGTGAGCTGTTCCACAGAATCAGTCAGCACAGACACTTTACTGAAAAGATGGCCAGCCAGGTCACTAAGCAGGTATACACACACACACACACACACACACACACACACACACACACACACACACACACACACACTAACATGCTAGGAGTCAGCACAGACTGTTTTTCTGTGAGTTTTCTAAACTAAAGTTTGTAAATATATAACTCTGGTCTGTCTGTCTTTGTCCACCCATATTTTTCTTTCCTTGTCAAGTCTGTCATGCTTCGTCCGTCCGCATGTGTCTGTAACTGTAACTTTCTCTTCCTGTGGGTAGCAGCATTTCTAGCAGCCTCTCCATGTCATTATCAGCCTCCTGCTTGGATCAAGCAGCTTATGCAGCAGTTGAGCAGTGAGACATGCAGTCAAAACAAGCAGCACACGGCAGCTCAAACTGATGCTAAACAGAATAAGCTGTGTGATGGTTACACACACTCGCAGCGCAGTGTCTCAATCTGATGTCTCTCCCCTGTAGATCAGTCAAGCCTTGGAACACTGTCACTCCCTGAATATTGCACATCGAGACCTGAAGCCAGAGAACCTGCTCTTCAAGGATAACTCTCTGGTGAGCAGCTTGTTGTACAGAGAATAAATATACACATAAATTCACTATCTGATACTGCTATGCTTTGCTATGCTATACACACCACACTATTAACACCACTACTAATGCCACTGCTTTTAGTTTATTCAGCACACAACATAAATCTTACAATGGAATGGAAACGTTGCTGGCCCTCAAGGTTGTGGCTACTAGTACTTTACTTTTCAGACACTTTAAGTTAAATGTTATCCTGGCTATAGTCAGAATTCGACCGAGATGGTGTCGAAATGTCTTCCAATTACCAGTGCTGTCCTGTTGCCCAAAATCCATCCTTGCTCCAGCAACACCTTCTATGATATCCCTGTAATTTAAGCATCTGCTCTTCAAGAAACTGTTGAGTGAAACTCAAGAAACGCTCTTGGCTCCCTTGTGAGCCACATTGCTAACTGGTCTCCTTTTTCTTTTGCTCCTGCTCAGTAAAGTCAGTGAGATGTAAGGAAGTTGAGATGCTTTATAGGATATTGTCACTGATAATGTGTTTCTGTGCTTGCGCCAAATTCCACAGTCCTCACTCTTTGAGTCTCTTTTTTCCACAGGATGCTCCTGTGAAGTTGTGTGACTTTGGCTTTGCCAAGATTGACCAAGGAGACTTGATGACCCCTCAGTTCACTCCTTACTACGTAGCACCTCAGGTACAAAGCAAACATACAGCATACTTGGGTAAATGTGCACACACTCGTTTCTTAACAGATCAGGAACGGGATATGTGCTACGCTAATAAAACCCAAATGTTCGTGCCATGATGCCGTACTTTTCAGTAGATGCAGCCATTGCTCTGATTAATCACTGCTCTTATCCCGTTTATTTCCCATTGTTTATTTCCAGGTACTTGAGGCTCAAAGAAGACACCAGAAGGAAAAATCTGGAATCATACCTACCTCACCCACTCCCTATACCTATAACAAGGTGAGACTCATGTCTATTGAACCAAATATTCTGGCCTTTTGTTACCTTCTCTCCACTAGGTACAACACCGCTGATGTTTCTCTAATTGTCTCTGTTTGATCTGATGCTGTTTTCAGGTCTGTGTCAGGCTTCTTCCAATCATCACCACTGAATATGTATGTAAAGCAAACAAAACCTAATTTTTTTAAATCTCTCTTCCCTTCCCCCTTCCCTCTCCTCCTGCAGAGCTGTGACTTGTGGTCTCTTGGTGTGATCATCTATGTAATGCTGTGCGGCTATCCTCCATTCTATTCCAAGCACCACAGCCGCACCATCCCCAAGGACATGAGGAAGAAGATTATGACAGGCAGCTTTGACTTTCCCGAAGACGAGTGGAGCCAGATCTCTGAGATGGCCAAGGACATTGTACGCAAGTATGTCTCTCCCTTTTTCCCTCTCTGGAAACTGCATCACATAGTATGTCACACTCCGTAAACTCAGTTGTTAAACAGTCAGATCGATGAAGACCTGTAAAGCCAGATCTCAGAGATGGCCAAGGACACTGAACTCAAGTATGTCTGTCCCTCTTTCCCACTCTGAATCACATAGTATGGCATACTCTGTAAACTCGCTTGTTAAACAGTCAGATTAATGAAGACATGTAAAGCCGGAGCTCTGAGACGGCCAAGGACATCATTTGCAAATAGGTTCCTCCCTTTCACCCCAGTAGACCTGGGTGGGATTCATTAGTTGAAGCGGGCTTGTAAGATTGATTGTAGTCGTCGTTTGTGGTTCTCTGTGGTGTCACGGACTAAGACACACACACATCACATATTTGTGAAAATCGGTGCTTGTCCTACACCATTCGCTGCTGTCTCTCCTGTTTTTTGACTTGCAGTCAGACTTGAGCAAAATGTACATCCACATTTTTTTAATATCATGCCCGGGTCTTATAATCTTTTATTCCTGTCCTTTATTGTCCCCGGCTGTCCTCCCTGCCTCCGCTCCATCCATTCTTTCTCCTCACGCTCCTCATACCGCCCACTCATTCTCCCTTACTTCCTCAATTTCTTCCTCCCATACCCCCATTCATCCTCTCCCTCCGTCACACTTGCTCATTCATCCCCTCCCTCCCCTCCCTCCCCCCAGGCTGCTGAAGGTGAAGCCAGAGGAGAGGCTGACTATTGAGGGAGTCTTGGCTCACCCTTGGCTCAACTGCACCGAGGCCCTGGATAACGTGTTGCCCTCCGCTCAGATGATGATGGACAAGGTGGGTGTGACGTTAAAGCTGCTACATCTATTTTTTTTTTAACATCAATATATCATTGTCAAATTAATTGTTATATCTTGGTATAATTACCATCAACGAATGAGAACATGGTTCGATTGGCAGCCTCCATTTCACGCCAATGTTATGGTTAGATTATTGCTAGTATTTCTCAAAACTTAGACCACAATTCCCACGTAAACCCTGTTACATCCTGACACAAAGAGGATGTTGCCACTTGCTCTGTTTGCACTAGAAGAACAATGTCCCTCTTCTTGTTTTGTGCTGGAAAGCAATCTTCCTTATTGCTGTAAAGTAATCCAGCAGAAATCTGACCCGCTGGTAGAGGCTGCCAGTCTTCTCGGTAATGGTCTTGTTTGTTTAAGGTAATTACACTAATGAATCAAAATTAAATTGGTAATGATTTATTGATTTTAAGACGCTACATGTAGCACCTTTTAAGATAGTGACGCGTCGGTCACTAGGGACTTCATTAGTTGAGATGGTCCGGGGAACGTCCCAGTGACTGAAAAAGTCCCTATTTTTAACCTTGGATTAAAAGAGAGTGTCACACCTGACTGGTTGTAAGGATTCAATCTCATCTCACTCATTCTAATCTCACTGGCTTGATATCTCTCTCTGTGTCTCTCTCTCTCTCTCTCTCTCTCTCTCTCTCTCTCTCTCTCTCTCTCTCTCTCTCTCTGTCTCTCTCTCTCTCTCTCTCTGTCTCTTTCTCTCACTCTGTCTGTCTCATTCTCTATCTCTCTCCTTCTCTTGCACATGAACAATCAACCACATCTCTCCAACCTTTTTTGCTTTTCACCACTGTTAGCTGCTCTTTACTGACCCCATTCATGAATAGATGGTTTTCCTGAATGAACTGACCAGCAGAGGCCGCTGTTGGAAAGGAAAGTTAGTTAGGAAAGTTACTATCACTTATAGCCCATGTTTAGTTCCCCTTCCTCCTTCTCATTCTGCCTTTTCCCTCCTCATTTCCTGTTTTACACTCCCCCACCTGCTCCCCGTCTCTCTCCCTCCTCCATCCTCCCCCTCCCCATCTCTCTCCCTCCTCCATCCTCCCCCTCCTCCCTCCCAGGCGGTAGTAGCAGGTATCCAGCAGGCCCATGCAGAGCAGCTGGCTAACATGAGGATCCAGGATCTGAACGTCAGCCTGAAGCCTCTAAACTCTGTCAACAACCCAATCCTCAGGAAGCGGAAACTACTAGGGTATGATAATTAATTGACTAACCAAATAAAGACGTAGTGTTGGACGGACTATTTAATTTGTCTGTAGTTTGTCAGTGTGACTGGGTAACTGCCCATCTGGCTCAATGACACTGCTCGTTTATCCCATCTTGTTATATGAGAAAGTGATAGAACCTTAATGCAGTTTGTATGTGTATTTGCAGCTGTAGTCTTTGAAGCCATGGTTCTAGTTAAATTTCACTGACAAGGCAGCTCAACGAGGGTGCAGTGAGAATGTTTTGTCTGATGTTTCCATCTCCCCTCCCTTAGCAATGTATCCGTCAGTGATAAATCTAATCTAAAACCTCATTTTTTTCAGTTGCTATTCTGAGAAAGGGCTCTTGCCCCCTGTGTAGCCTGTGTAGCCTTAGGCATTATGTATTTCCGTGGTCCATGTCTTTGAAAAATTATCAAAGTTTGATTTAAAACATGTTTGTGTGTTCCAGCCCCAAGCCCAGTGATGGTTTCTTCATCCATGACCCGGAGAACGGAGGGGAAGACTCCAACGTAGCGCTGGAGAAACTACGAGACGTCATCGCACAGTGTATACTACCACAAGCTGGTCAGTAAACACACGTGTACGCAAGCATACAGACCCACTGAAATTGACACTGAATCCATCACTGATGTTTATAAAATTTTAACTGACTAGACTAAAAATAGATGTGCACCCAGCACTGAAGAAAGGATTGCTCAAGCACTAACAGACTGCTCATGTACAGACTGCTCATATCCACACGCTGTGTACCCTTTTGCATATTTTGACATGAGAATACACTGGTATGATTTGCTGTAATAAAATGCATAATAGAAGCTGTAACTACCGTTCTCTTCAAGTGACTTTGGCTTAACACATTGTCTAGTAATGTGGAATGTGTCTTCAGTAGGCAATTATTTCCACTGGACAAAGAAGCGCTTTGTATGTCAGAGACCAAAACAAAAACACAATAATGAAACTGCCATGGTGTGCCAGAGTGTCAAATATATATCCCAGAATTGTACTCTTTGACACAGGTTAAGTAATATAAACGTAAAAAATGAAAAGACAAACTACAAGAGTCAAATAGCCTTGGAGAGAAAATGTCTTCTGAAGTAATGTTGTTGTTTGTCCAGGAGAGAATGAGGATGAGAAGCTGAACGAGGTGATGCATGAAGCCTGGAGGTTCAATCGGGACTGTAAACTACTGAGAGACGGCCTGCAGGGGCTCAGCTGGGACGGTCAGTACCTGTGTTTCATCTTGTCCATGCCTACCAGAAGCCTTTATATCTCTATTTTTTCTGTCTAATTGCAACATGCCACAAAAGTCATTATGTCACCCATGTGCGTCACACATTGAGCCATTTGTTGTAAATGATGGTAATTATCAAATTCTTCAATTTTCCTGTGTTTCTTTGTTTGTGAAAGTCAGAGAAAACATAATTTCTGTTATTGTGGTCGCGTTTGAGAGTAAACTAAGGGCATGGTCACGCTATTTTGCCTTAAATACCAGCACCTTTCTTACATGAAGGACATTGGAGAGTGGCTGCAAGGCGCACAGAAAGCAGCCTCTTTAGAAAGACGCTATGCCTGATGTCTTTTTAGGCAGAGCAGAGTGCTTTCTAATGGAAGTGTATTGCATTTGTCTTGAAAAAAATTTCACCAGGCTTTCTCTTGAGATCTTTTCTCGCTATTATGTGATCTATCTCTTCTCGTTATGATGTTTCGTCATTATTATGAGAAAAGGATCACAAGGCTGAAGTTGGTTTCTGATTCACAGCTTCTTATTCATGGGTTATGGAAAAATTTAAGGGGAAACCTAACTCTGGTTCCTCAGATAGCTGTAAAACATGTCAGTACACACATTTTTCACTTCAGCTATGTAGAATAATATAACATTTAACATCATTCAGTTAAATTATGTTTTGTATCAATAAATATGACATAGGTAGTCACCATAATCATTGTTTTCAGTCTAGAATCCACTTATAAAACAACTGATTTTTAACACAGGGCATCTGTCAATTTTTGTGGCCCAAAATGCTTTAACCTTGGATATGATGATACAAATTGGCAATTGACAGTACAGCAATATGGCATAACTTTGACAAAGTGTTGATGAACAGAGGAGCCATGTTTCAGCTGTCCAGAACAGCATGAACTCTGCACTGGCCTGAAGTCTGTTCCCTTGGAGTGTAGGAATCCCTTTTGACCTCAAAGAGCTGCGGTTTGCCTGGCCCAAAAACATTTAACCCTTCAAAAGCCTCTGTCAGTTTGCTCACAGCACCATTTTTGGCATCAGATTTGAGACGGGGAAACTTAATCAGGTCAGGCTGGAAAACCAATGCCATCCAGCAGTGCTTGAGTCTCTCTTTTATAGGACATCTGTCATATTGGCCCAAAAGGATTTAGCCCTTCATATGATGCCACAAACTTGCAACCAAGGGCACAACAGTCTGATATTATTTCAGCATGACATACTGCCTTCAGAATGATAGTATTGGAAATCTATCACATATTGGAACAATATTTCTAGGTCAAACTCCCTTTGGGCCAGGCTACAAAAAAATTGTTCCAAAATAATTTAACCCATATATTTTTTGGCTGAAAACATTGATAAGATTATGGTGACTACCTATGTCAAAGTTATTGATATATTGGTTAAAATTGGATATTGGTTAAAATATGTTAATCTGCATAGTAGAAAATGTGTGTTTTGACATGTTTTAGGGGGTGAGAAACAGACTTACATGTCTCCTTAAAATTTCCTTTAATTCACAAATAAGAGGCTGCAAATCAGAACCCAGTTTCAGCCTTGTAATCACATAATAACAAGAAAAGATCTCATTATTACGAGAGAACCTGGCAAAATATATTTTCAAGATGAATGCAATATGTTTGTGTACTTCGTAAATTCGAGAACGACTAGATTTTTAAGGTGAATGTACCACATGGACCGTTTTTTTTGTAAAGCCGACCAATCACAACAAAGAAGTGGTGCGTCATGGTACACTGGCAGCCTTCAGATTACAACAGCCAGAATGAAAAAGGAGAAAGTACCAGTAGGAAAGTTGGGAGTAGTTGTTGATCTGATCATGAAGAGTCAGTATGGAGTGTGTTGGTTGTGTCGTAGTTTCTGGTGCGTGTTACAAAGTTGGACATGAGTACTGTTTACTGATAGTGGCAGCTACTGCAACTGGTTGTTATGGAAACAGTGTGCCGCATGACCTGCTTCTTCAAATTATGAGCACAGAATACAGTTGAGGCAGTTGCTTTTTCCAAAACAAAAAAAAAGCAGATTATTTTTTAACAAATGTCAGTTACAAAGTTAACGATACAACTTTGAGAATATCTCTAGCAGTGATGGGCGTCTGCAGTTTTTGCTACATTTCTCAAAGGGAGGCATGCACATTTGTTGCATATTACAGTTTTTTACGATCGCTAGCAAGCGTTTTTCAATACTTATAATACTTTTTCTAAACTCTTCACACACCAACTCACCTACAACACACAGTTGGCAAAACAGTTAATTTTATGGTCAAAATCACATATTGTAAACTAAACACCAACACTAATTTTCAAAATGCAAGAATACTTTGTCAAAATACACTAACTCTACCAAAACACTGCAAACATGTCTCAAAATCAAATAATTCTTTCAAAACTCTAGCACATGTTTTCTTCCAACAGGAACATTTAGTCAATCACAGCACAATGACATACAAAATACTAACAGCAGATGATATTACAGACAATGCATCACTTTACATGTGTCAGTTCTACCCTTATACAATAGACAGTATATTGATAGTCAATTGTTTTTCGCACTGCAGTTTCTTTTGAAGTCACTCTACATTTTTCTTTTGTTGAGTGTAGTAAATGTACGCATTTTTATCTTCTTTTTTGCAAACATTCTATATCAAAAGTGAATGACTCAGCTTTACTTTATAGAATGTACAGTATATGAAAAAGGAATAAGTGACAGAATTGCTGCAGTAAAGCCTTTACAGTATTTGCAATAGGAAATTACTGCAAGAGATCAACAAAAATCTGCAATATAGCTGCTGGTTACAGTTGTGTAAAAATAAAATATACAAAAAGAGAAAGGCACAGAAGAAAAAAAAAGAAAAATACACAGTCCTTTTCTAATCTACCCGGTCTTCTGCATTTGGCCACATGTTCTCGTCCACATCACTCCTTATATTTTCTCTGGCTATGCACCATGGGAAGTATCTTTTGGCGTGCCTTATCCACCCCTGGCAGTGTTCAGCTGTGATTGGTCTATTTGCATAACTTCAATCAGCTGTTTCTTACGTAATAGCAATAAAAAAATATAGGACATATATTTGTGTTTCAATATACAATGTGAACTGCTGTTCACTTCAACTGTAGCCTATAAGTTAGGTTTAGAACATGAGGTTATCTGTTCTGACATACAGTGTGAAAGCAATTGTAAATTTGGCAGTAAAAATCCATAGTTTTGGTCTTGGTTGAGCTTGTGTGTAAAAGAAATTCAAGAGTTTTTAAAATGTGTTCACTGAATGCATTTTGTGTCAAAGGAACAAGAAATGTGTTAATGGTATGGCCCACAACAGACCAATGTTGTGCTAACTGTGTTAAGAGTTATGGAAATGTGACTACAGAACTGATAAAAGGTTGCTAGCAATCGTAAAAAACTGTAACACATGACATTGTCTGCCACATATTGGGCAACAGCTGAAATAATCACTTAGAAGTTAAAATGTAAACAAGGACAAACGAGGACAAGAAGAAACTCATCTCACCTCAAGTGATTTCACTAGCTGCAATTACCATACCAAATAACCGATTATTCACTGTCTCCTTTACATTCATTTAGCTGTGATGGCTCCTCTTGAAAATTACCCGGCACATCATCTGACCTTATTGCTCAGCCTGCCACAAAAAATATCAATTATATTACAGCACAGTTGTCCATATCATGAAATAAATAAACAAGCAAGAGCAAATCTGGAAGTGATCCTGGAATGGGCCAAGGAGCGAACCTGGATCTCGGAACCAAAATTTCCCCCATAAAAAAATATACAGGAAACAGTGTTGATTAATGAATATTATGTATATATATATATATATATATATATATATATATATATATATATATATATATATATAATAGTCTCCATGTTTAAAAACTAATTGATAATGGAACAAGTGAAAAAGACAGGTGGCTATTATTGGGATGAATTGTTGAATTGTTTGCTTGTTCATTCAGTTGTTGTTTTTTACCTAGTTTTTAAACTCTCTTCCTCTTTTTTGTTTCAGGAAGAGCCTTTTCTGACAAAGTCGACCGTTTGAAGTTGGCTGAGATCGTGAAACAGGCCATCGAAGAG
Organism: Centroberyx gerrardi; assembly: GCF_048128805.1. Classification (NCBI taxonomy): domain Eukaryota; kingdom Metazoa; phylum Chordata; class Actinopteri; order Beryciformes; family Berycidae; genus Centroberyx; species Centroberyx gerrardi. Next base: position 20,314,387 of record NC_136004.1, read on the forward strand.
AAGACGAATCTCCAAGAATCTCATTAGCAAACGCTGTCTTTCTATCTCCTTTTATATTGTTTATTATGACCCTTTTTAAGCCGATATCTGTAAAGAGGCTTTTTTATGTAAATTGATGCGCAATTTTTTTTTTTTTTTCATGAATTCACTTGCAAGACCTATTGTACAGCTGTAGATATATTTCAAAGAGGACTCATTGGTACTATAATTTTTTTTTAATGAACAATTGCAAAGATCATGGAAAAAAAACTATATTTTCGTTTTTGCAAAAAAAAGAAAAAAAGAGGCGAAAAATCACTGAAAGAAAGAAATTATTTTCTGGGAGGGAATTTTTACTAGCTGCTTGTCCAAGATGTCACATGTGTTATCCCACGTATTTCATTTTATTCTTATTTTCTTTTTTTCTTTTAACCATACTAAGAATTCTATTTATTTAACAAAGAATTCCATTATTTTATACCTATCTTGTAGCCTGGCAATGGGCTCTAAAGTTGAGAGAAAATGTCTACATTGTGACTTTGTTCTTCCACACACACTCTGAATCTCAGACTGCGTCTGAATTATCTGAATCCTTATTTTGTGCAACTTTCCCTTGACTTCTATCCAGTCTCATGGAGGTCAAAGCAAAGTTATAAAAAAAAAAAGGTGGCATTTTGTTAAGACAATCCAAATGCAGCCCCAAGTTCATCCTTTTGACACAAACCCCTTTCTTTGGTCCAGTAACAAAAGGCACTGGAGTAGATCTAAGAAGACTAGATAAGCATAAACACTATGGTAGTTTTTCTTTCTGGCTCATTTAGATGTCCGTATTGTTTAGGCTTATCTTTCACACTCTTAGTTCTACCCATATGCCTAAAGGGGCCTGTATATTCTAGTCTATATCAAAAATGGCAGCGTTTGGCTTATCTTACAATGAGGTTGTTCAAGTGTCTGGCAAGTAAAATGAAGTGAATTATTTCAAATATTTGAAAGTGTTTTCATATATATTTTTGCCCATTTCTGATGTGATGCTGGAAGGTCTTAACTTAGTCTTCATTTAAGGCGTTGATGATCTGTGAAGTGGCTGCAGTTGTGGCCGTCTGGGTTTGCTGCTTTGAAGTAATATTGTAGTATGTGCTGGAATTCAGACCTGGGTCACTTATTAATTGAAATCCTTTCATTTACTTGGAGTGCTTGCTTTTGTTTGCCTGGCACGCAAAATGAAAACGCAGAAGGACGGAGAGGTTTTCAGCTGGAGGAAAATCAGAAGTCAAGTGCACTTTTTGTACCCGACTCACAGCAGACACGTCTGATCTTTAGGTTATTGGTCCTCCTGTACACAACATCAGTTTTGTGTTTGTTTTAGGTGGCAGTCTGCTCGTATGGTAGGACACAAGCAGGTTGGCGGACATGCTGAATACTGATCATAGCCAAATATTCTTCTCTTGACAACTTCAATATTTTAATGAGCCAAGAGACACACAAAATGACTGTGTCACCCTGATTAATTTGCTGAGCAGATATCAGCGGGGTACAAAAGTATACCAGACTGTAGCATTTTACCCACTTTGCACTTTTGGTGCAATTCAGCTGACTCCTGTGCCAGAAAAGATCAGTCAACCCTAGGAAAAGTAACACAATCCATAAACAATAGTAATTTAACATCAGGTCTGCTGGAATTGCAGCAACATAAAACTTGCTGTGCTACCGAATGTGCAATAGTGCAATAATTTATTCACATGTATTGTTCATAGTGCATGCATGTACATGTGTGATGATATGTATCTATGCGTCAGTATTATTGTCTAACATAGACCTTCCCTGCTCCACTCCCGGCTTCATTTCAATGGATCCAGTCAAAGAAAGGCCTGAATATCAGGAAATGCTCCTTCCCCTTCTCTCAGCCTCAAAATAGTAACTAATATAATGTCATTGATTAGCTAAAGCAAACTGGCCACTGCAGTTTTGCTCTAGCGCTCTAGTCATATCAGATTAATTATGTCTTCAAAGAGGGGTTGAAAGAAGGGATTAATATTCAGGTGTTTGAATGGGGCCACGTTGACTCCATAGTACAGAGAACGCTCAGATGGCCAAGAGGGGGCATGTTCTCTACTTGATTATTTCTTATTTATGTATTTTATGTTTATTTTAAGAATCCTTCTCAGAAGGTTGTTTTGAATATTCCCCTATCTGAAATTACCCTTTTAACGAAGTCTTAGCTTTATACACGAGGAGAAACAACCTTAAACTTTTATTTCTGTAAACATCTTTTCATGTGGAGATTAATGCATTAACCCGTGTGCTTTTTGACCTTCATGAAAAAGTATGATTGAAATTAGTCAAGGTTGGTGCAATATCTGTAAAGAGATTTTTTTTTTTTTCTCCTCCTCCCCAATTAACTGACATCAGGAACAAAGTGCAAGCCTTCCTTTGTGTGTCTGTATTTATTCAGGGTATGGTTAAAAAAACAAAACAAAAGATACTAGTACTAAAGTTTTCATCAGTGTTGGTGAATTTGGTCCGCTTTTAGAGGGCAAGGCCAATGCTAATCAATACCAACATGATTCTGAGTGATCGATGATTCACAGTGTCTCGGACGCTGCTGCAGAATCTCCCTTAAACCTTCAGTTAGAACCACAGCAGGTTTTTGAGAAGACGTTAGTCCGTGGCTGACTTTGTTACGCTGAAGAAGCCACTGGGTGACCACATGTGCCTTGTTGATGGAGGGTGTCGTCATCCTCTGCTGCTCCCATCAGTAGAAATTAATTACAGGATGAAGGGCATCAGGGATGGGACGATATGCGTATCTCACGATACGATTTGATACGCGATATGGGCCTCACGATTCAATACAACCACGATACGATGTCATAAAAGTATGACTGAGCAGAATTATGTTATTTCTGAGTCATTAATCGTTCTAGCGATGGCATTGGCTTGCTAGACTGTAAACAACAATTTACAAATGTCATTCCAGGGTTAGTGTAGTGCAACTAATATAATTTGGATGGAGAGCTTGTGAAATTGTGATGGGCAAGCCGTCTCATTTGTGATTACTACAGCAGAATAAAATGTAGCTAATATCGCGATTCATTTCTCTGCCCCATGATACGTATTGTCACATTTTTGTATTGCGATATATTTAATTTTGATATATCGTCCCATCCCTGGTGATCAATATTTGCTCTGTTGCTGATGATTCGATTGATCCCATGCCATGAAATGCACACTAGCACACAACTGGCAGAACCGCTCACTGAAGTGGAACTTCATGCTGGTGTTTGTTTTATTTTGACCATGCCCTGTATGGATGTGTGTTAGTATATGTAGCCACTTTATGTATGTATGGGTATCAGTGTGTATGGTTCTGTATGCTGAAGAAAACATTTTATTTGTCTTATCCATTTCTGGAGGCCTATCAACGAATCAGAGCTGCTTCCTTTATCCCCTTCCCCGCCCACAGACAACATTGAATTCATATCCTCAGCTACCTAAGAGGGCGTTGGAATATTTTTTGAAGGGCAGCGTATTTATTAGCAATTATGTACTGTAAATCCAAGGCATATATATCAATCTTGGTATTAACACTCTCCATTGAAAACCCCAAGGGAACCGTATGCTCTTGCTATAAGGATACCATTTAGCTGCTGTCCGCTCAGTTCAGTGTTAATAAAATCCCACGGGGCGGATGATTTTGAAAGTGCTACCTCCCTTCCCTGCATCCTCTGTTTAGCTTCCTCTTCTCATTTCCTTGCTCCCATCTGCTGAGTAGAAGGAGACCAGATTTCTGGATTTATCAAAGCGCTCACAATAAGGATGCTGATCGAGGTTAAATGGCCATGTCCTGTTTTAATACCAGCTTATTAATAATCGTCCGAAGGGCAGAAGTGGTATATAGTCAGCACTCCGACTTTCGATAAATACCAGGCGCTGATGCATCTCAGCCCACTACTGTATCTGCACTAATAAAATAGGGAGAGGTGGGTTTCATTTGGAGTTCCAACAAATGCTTATTTTTGACCTGGCAACAAACAAGGGACGGAAATGTGAAGAAGGAAATGTTTGACTGATTTCACCTGAAGTAACCATCCCTGTTTATGTTGATTGGTGAGAGAGAGAAGTCTAGCAAAGGAAACCATTTCAAAGTATGGAGCCTTTTCTCCACTGTTCAAATCTTTGTTGTTTTTTTCTGGTCTGGCATTATGTAGCATGTACCTGAATCTGTCATGAAAGACTCGCTGTATTTCTGTCTACGTATCTTTCTCTTTTTGCCCTTTCTGCCTTCTTTGGAATGTCATCAACATGCTGACTTTGTAATAAAGGAATTCTTTGACTTTTCAACATGAAAAATTGAGGTTAATTATTGTTTAATATGGTGCTCATCATTTCTCTTTTCCCCTTTAGTGTAGCTTTTGGTTAAGACTGGACTGGTGTGCACTCCTGACCAACAAGGTCCCCCAGATTCAAATACAACCCACATATAACATAAGGTTTATAGTGAAAGTCCTCATTGTATTCACCATAATCCTATTAATTTATATGTTACGGATAATGTTAATTTTGTCCACTACTACTCAGTAATAAAAGGAGGCATTTGGCAGGCTGTAAAGCACTAAAACAAAAAGTGCTTCATAAAGAAATCTGACTTAATCACAAAAAAATCTTTATAGTGGACCAAGAAAAAACTAAATGCAAGCCTTGTGACACTTACATCCAGACAGACCATTCTTGATTACTGTACAGTGTGATTTATTTTTACCCGTTCTCAGTAATGTCTATTCAACGTGATATTTTAAAGTAAAATTCTTTTATTGCATAGATTTAAAGAGACAGAGCAGTTAGATAGAAATGTAGAACAAAATCATCTTAAGAAATTCATGAAGGTCAGAAGACAAAAACATTTTCACATTCATACAAAACCAGAGACAGTGGGCACTCTCACTCCTTTGCACATAAGGCACGTTTTTTTAGAGACACATCATTTGTTGGAAAGCAGCAATATAACCAGAGGCTCCCAGGATGGAAATCAACCCAAAACGACATACTGCAAAGCCTGGGAGACTGAAGAACAGCATATAGTCTTGTGTTTTGCACAGGACACATTCTTCAGTTTTACTGAGCTGATAAAATGTGTTCAATGGCATTTAGGAAATATAATTCAAAATTGACAGTATAGAAGGATTTTATCTCACAGGCTGAAATGCATGTAGTACAGAGAGTCTCATGAGGGTCTGGGTGCTCTCACAATGAAAGGAGTGATGAGCCATTCAAGGGCAGTTTAAGGACACAACATTCAACAAATGGATCTCTAAGTGATCACCATCAGATCTATGCACTTTACTGAAACCCTTAATTTGACCAAGCAGACAACACAGAGGAAAATATCTTATTGGGTCCCTTAGCACATCCCATTTCAAGGGGAAATATTAACAATATATTATTATTTTTTTTATCATATCCCAATTATTCTTCCATCTATACAGATGTCCTGAGGTTTAACAATGCATGTTGCATTTATTTGCCAGTGTAAATAAATGGATCATGATTGTGTCTAGTCTAGACAGAGCTCCAAGCTCCAGACCATGGAGGATTGGAATCAGAGGTTTAGGAAATCTGTTTCCAATCCCTTTTGGGTGATTTTTCTAGTTGTATTTAAGTGGAACTTGGTGCTTTATCTAGACACAGACCAGATGTATCTTGTTTTAATCTGCATTGGGACTTGAATACCCGGTGTAAATGGGTTAAATATAGGATGTATGTTTGGAATATATTTCTCAGAGTTATGGTCCCCCTTCCACCACTTTTACGCCTACACACTACACCCCAATATCCTGCCCCTCTGTCCACGGTGTGCAGTGTGCTCCAAGACAAATTCCTTGTATAGGGAAATGCACTTGGCAAAGGAGGCAAACAGTAAAACGCATTAATTCAATGCTTTTGAAATCCACACTGACTTGAGACAGAGGGTGGAGAACCGAGACGACAGCACAAATCACTGAACTAGAATGGAGCTACGGTTGGAAGTCGAACAGCAATTCCATTCTAGATCCGCAACACAAAACTCTTCTGAGCTCCTCAACCCCCCGAACCCAATGGAAGACAGTGACGATGTTTCAGCGCGGCCCGCTCAGTCCGAGTCCTCGTCATCCAGGTACTCCTCGGCGTTGCTGTGTGTACGGGTGATGTCTGAAACGAGAGAAATGAGAACGACAAGTTAATGACAGTAATACTACAATATGAGACTGCTTCTATTTCAATGCAAAACCCCTCTACCTGAAGCTTTAAGTGGGTAGAATACGTTTGTTCATCTATCGCAAATGACGTTTTTAAGCACAATGCCTGTAAAATATCCTACAATACATCTGAAATTAGGTTGGAACATGTTTCAGAAATACACACACAAACAAAAGGACGCTCAGAAGTTTGAAGAAGAGTCTTATTCATGATGTGATGAGAGTTTAAACACATTCTACATTGCATTTATCCACAGAAATGCTTAGTACATAGGATCCAGTGTATTGGCCAAATGTAGGACTGAAGTGCAAGTAAATGTACTGGAAACAGAAGGACAGTCAATACTAACTGTCTCGTCTCATAGCTTCTCCCACCTCTTATCATGTACTCTCTGTGTTTGAGCTTGTGCATGTCCCAGTGGATTTTTTTAGTGTTGCAAGGCTGCCACCTACTGGTGGAAGTGACTTACTGCTTCCCTGTTTCCTCTTCAGAAGTGAGGCGCACTGGGCGTTGGTGGCCATCTCCAGAGCCAGCTTCTTCTCGTTGTTCCTGACGTCTGTCCTAGCGTCTGAAACAAACACACTCACACTGAGAAACTGGAAACTACTACGCTAAGATATACAACACTCCCTTTACCTGCTCTCTTTCTCAAACACATGAATATACAGACAGAAACACAAAAATAGATACCATGTGTACACACATGGGCACACACACATCTCCTGTGTTTCCCTACTCCATTTGCCTCACTTCAAAAATAACTGGTAAAAAAACAATAGATACTCACTCTTGTTCAGCAACATCTCCACAATATCAGAGTAACCCTTCCAGGCAGCAGCGTGCAGAGCGGTGTCCCCGAGTTTATTCTAAAACACACAAACAACATTATCATCATCATTTTGACTAAAAAATGGACTTTGTTGCATTTTTGTATTTGGTTCATTCAGATTCACACTGCACAATTACAATGAACCAAGGCTTGTAAACATAAGTCACATGAGTCACAAGTAGCTAATTTTTTGATCTAAGTTTTGATAGCCTGTCATCCCGTGAGGTTAGAGAAACAAATCTGATTCCAGTCCCTGTAATTTGGCTAAACATGATAAATTTGTCTGCACTCTTTGATGTAATTTACCTTCTCTGGTGTTCATACCAGTTAAGAAAACATGAAGAAACAGCTGAATATCAGCATCAGTCCTGACTGCGGTTTGCCCTCAGTTCATTTTGTCGAGCTAAGCATTCCAAGCGTGAGAACTGCTGGCTATCAGATGTCAACATCTGTCTCCTTATACCCATAAAACTGTGTGTTCTGGGGTCATTTCCTCTAGTTGGTACGATTACTTCTCACTTCTTGAACTGCACTGCAGTTCAATTGGAAGAGAATCAAGACCTGCATTTTTAGGCAGTCTTGCCCATCCCACAATGCCAGTGTGTTAATGTCACCATTCACTTTTGCCAGTTTAGGATTGCTGGGCGGATAATAACTAATGTAACGTGATGTACTTTATTGATCCATGAAGGAGAAATTCTCTTTTCAGCTACAGAACAGCGCCACTGGAGCTAGTAGGGATTCTGTGTTTTACTCAAGGAAACTTCAGCAGGGTGGATGGTTTCTGTCAAGGGGGCTTGAACCCGAGTCCTCTAGCTCTAGAGGTTCTCCGTGTTATATCTTTATGTTCTCCTTTCTCACTACATCACCCTGCTGCCCATGTTGTAATGTGGCATGGGCTGGAAAATCCAAATGACGTCAAGCCAGGGGACCGCCATCTTTATGCATTTCATCCATGAGAGTGAATGTCCTTGAATGACTGAAAGAGTTTCTAAATCCTTCTGACCTGCTGGTTGAGCTCCACGTTGGACTGGCCCAGCAGCAGCTCCACCACATCTGGCACAGAGGAAAAAAAACAAGAACTGTTGAGTCACGGCTTGAGTGACGCTTTAATGACATTTAATGACATTATAGCGCAACAATCATGTAGGAACAGAGCTGGAATGTTTTCATAAAGTAAGTTCCTGTTTTTATGTGGTTCTCTGTGCATGTAAAACAATCATTCAAGCAATAACTCACACAGTTATTCACTACCTCAAATCATGTATATTTGATTTTATTTGCTGTGTATGTGTGTTGTCGTGTGTGATAAAACCCAATACAAGAAGCTGCCATCTTTGTGCACCTAATTACACTGCCAAAAAGTAAATCTTGCACATTTCTGAATAAATATAGCGGACTCTTAGGCCCTGATGATTTCTACCTTTATGTCCTCCATGGCATCCCCAGTAGAGGGCAGTGTTTCCAGCCTTATCCAGCCCGTTGATTCCCACCTTGTTCTCCACGCATTCCCTCAGCCAGCTCAGATTGCCTATTGAACACAAACACACAAACACACACACACACACACACACACACAAACATAGATTCCAAGAAGAAGGACGTCAACAATGCACATAGTGTCACAGCTCCACAACAGAAACAGGGCTGCAAAAAAAAGATATGGAAATGTGTCGGTCTGCAGATCGTTGTCTCACCTCGTTTGGCTGCCTCATGCATCGGGTTGTCGATGGACTCTGCCTGCTCAGCCACTGTAGGAAGAAGAAAACAACAATATTTGTGCAAAGCCTAAGACTCTTTGATGAGGGAGAGCATCGCTACTTATTGTGGCCTTTATTAACGTTGCATGTCGAGTCAGTAATAGTTTATTTACCACATAATGTAATGATATTCAAAGTTTATCTTCCTGTGTTATGGACTCACCGTAGTTACTTGGGATTAGTCCTGTTCTCCCCCTGCATGTCCCCTTCCACCAGTTACTGTCGCTCTAAGGACGACAGAAAGGCAGTGAGAGCCTATTGGCTAAGAACAAAGATGATGCAAAGGAGTAGAGACAAACGGGGAAACAGCAAAAGGAAAAAAATGAGACAGAAAAATGAAGTGGGAGGAAGACAGAAGAGAGAAGGTGTAAAACTTGATATTCCAAAGGAAACAGGAAGAAACAGCACCAGTTCCAAGTTAGAGCTGAAGGGGACATGAAGACATGAAGAGGAAGACAGCGGCTGACACTTGGAGGTCTTACTTACTGTGTCGGAGATGTACAAGATGTCTCCTTCTTCAAAGTACAGCTCATCTGGCTGAAGAAACGACGAAACAAATCAATGTTAGTCAGGTCTGGGCAGTCATGACAACTCAGCAAGTGTAGTGTGTGTAATGTTCTCTGTATTCTGATTCAAGTCTGCCTTTCGGATATGTGTCACATTTCACCCTCTCTCTCCGGCCCCCACCTTTCCTGTTTCTCTCCACTGTTCACCACCAACTGACACCAAAATGCTATAGAAAGTGAATCAGGTGTAATTTATCAGTGTTGGTGGAGAACAGGGAGTGGGATTGGCCACAGGGTTTGGTGGGTGAGGTAAAACTGTAATTTAAAAACATGCATTTCAGTGATTTTATCTATCAATAATAATAATAAAAAAGGCCTCAACAAATGGTCACAACAGTCACCAACAATCATCAAACATCAGAAAAACAAGGAAACTAGCAAACAAAACAAAAAAAAACCAACTTGCCGTTCTGGGGTCAAAGGTGAACATTGCTCGGAACACCTTGACTTGGCCTAGAAAGGAGAAAACACAGATTATGTGTTCGATTAAACATTTTTGCTACGTCAGCCTCATCCCTGTATATATGAAGTTAACGGTGAGCAATGCATATGTGAGCATATGCATACACATTGAAACCACACTTGCTATTTCACAGCCCTCTAGGCTCAGCAGCTTAGTTTCACTAGAATGAAGCCGGAGAGTCCAGCATGTAGCTTCAATGTGATCGCATTAAATAATCAAATTAATGTTCATCCCATTGAACCGAATGGTAATGTTAGGTATGATGTCAAACATTATTTTTTTCAAATAATATTCCTAGCATACCTCAGTTTTTAAATAAAATTTGCTTGCTATCATCAGTTTAGACAGCAGAATTGTGTCATGATATCCCAAAATCACCATAGATGGAATGATGGAATCTAATATTTCATTGAAGAACCGACCACAGCCTTCATAGCACTGTCTGATCAATGAAGATTATTTTCCCTTTTATATATAATTTTCAACAACTTGTCATGAGCTAGAATGCATGGGACCTAGGCTATAGCCTTCAAAGTGCCTGTTTTTAGGCGCTTCTCCAGAACAACTCTGCTACAGCCAACAGCAACACACATTTTTACAGTCAGTGCAACAACACCACCAAGAAAAACAACAACAACAACAACAACAAAAAAAAAAGCAGGCCTCGTCCTTCTCTGAGCCCCCTGAGGTAGCTGCCTTCAGGGCCTGTGATGGCAAACTGCAGCCAGGCTCTAGCTCTGCTGCTGGAATGCTACCAGAGTGGTTGAGGCTAAACTAGTTCATGGAGACCTAGAAAAAGAGCTTAAAGAAACACTGTCTTGTCTTGTTTTTACCAACTATTTTTCCTGGAACCAAACCAATCCATTGATGATGCATTATAAGACGTCAAAAATGCAAACCCTAACCTTTCATGGGAAAAAAATCAGCCAGTTTTTCCTCAATTCCTGAAAAGTTGACTTTTTGGAGATATAAAGCTTCTGCAGAGCACTGATGAAATGCAGAATGTTGTATGTAGGGGTATTTGAGTTGGGTTGACATCCAAGCAGCTGAATGTATGTTATATATTTAATATAGGGCCTATAGAAGGCTCAATCAACAGCATGGTGGGCTGACTACATTGCAAGTCAAAGTACCAGCTATTGCTTTTAGTTAACCGGCTAAACAAGCCTAAATCTTGTTCAGCACTGGAGCAAAGGCAATATTGTACTTATGCTTCGCACCAGAGTTGTAGACAGACACAGACATCACTCAATCATCGGCTCTGCTTTACTCTCCTGAGTTCCACTACAGAAGATGGTCTTGCTGTATATGGTCTTGTTGGATGTCAGAAATACGCTTAAAAACATGTTCAAAATTGAAAAAACCCTCACTGGGCAGAATTTGAATATGGGCTAATGAAGATGATGGTGATACTGAATCACAAATGGCTCCTTTCAAGACACACACTGATACATTTAATATGTTTGGGATCCTGAAAACACGAGAGTGGGCGACCCTACTGTGAGCAGCCTCTCTCTTCTTCTACTGTACATTAGCGAGCTCAAGCTAACAGGTCTACATGTTCATCTGTTCTAGGTCCACTCTGCCGTTACTGAGGGATTTCATTCAGCCAACACACTGTCCCAGTGTTTCAGAATGAGAGCGGCTGAGCTGCTAGACAAGCCGAGCTCTGTTCAACACAGCCAGTCAGTCTACTCTGCAGGCCTAGTCATGTCCTTCAAAACACACAGAAGCCTGTGCTGACTAGTCCAGGGTTCACTCTGCATTTTAAAGCCTCAGGCACCGAAGTGAGTTTATTCTGACCCTCTAGAAAACAATTTGAACCCCAGGAGTTTGTACAAAATATCGTCAAACCATATCGTCTTTGCATTTGGCTTCTGGACAAGTTCCGGGCCGGCCGTGTATTTTCCTTGCAAAAGTGATTCCAACAGCACTATTCTTGTCTCAAAAACTTGTCTGATCTTGGAGACTCTTCAATTCCCCATTCCTGTTCAAAGCCCAACCCACCAATTTAACAACCTAATCCTACCAAAAAAACAAAGATAACTGTACCCACACACTGTCTGTAGCCGTACCAACATACCATGCCTTTACCTGGAAGTCCCAGTCATTAGCCCAAAAACAACAACGACTTAAATAATACAGCAGCTCTCTAGTGTTACCCTGTAACTCACCCAAAATCCACATTTTGCTTGGATAAAAGTGTGTGGCTGCTTATTCGGGGATTAGTTCCAGGTAGGCTTTGTTTAGTGTATGAGCCTCAAGTCATACATTTTTCATTGGCAAGCCAACAGACACTCGCTTGTTACTCTATTACAACAGCAGCCAGTTTATCCAATGATAATATTCAACAACGGGTCAAGTCAACATATTTCCAAATGGAGACCCAAACAAACCCAAGACAGTTTAATACTAAAGTGTGAGAAGACAGTCAGCAGTCCTCAGAAGTGAACCAATAAAAAGGCATGATACCCCCCTTTATAACACAAACAGCTGAAGGCATTCCTCTTGATAACTACTGATTTTGAGGAAAAGTGAAGGAAGAACGAACATCAATGAATCTACCTACTGCCCCCCTGTTGAATTTGAATAAATTTCCCTATATGGCAATGTGGCACTACAACAAAATGGCACACATCACAGCATATGATTCTCTTATGAATTCTCTTTTCACTTGCCCCCCTCAAAAGGGAGGTCAGAGGTCAGGGTCAGTAACAGAACAGCAGTGTGTTCAGCAGGACGGATGCTGGCCGAAATGGGGGCTTGACCCTGGGTCTTCTGGTTGAAGGGCCGCCCTCTAATCACTACACCACCCGATATAGCATTGATTGACTATCTGAGGGAAGAGTAAATACGGCTGTCCAAGTAGATAATCCAACAGTCAGTGAAACCTATACCCTTCAGGTTCTGGGATGATCTGTGCTCATCTATTACTTGTTGTCCAGGACTCACTCTCATCGTCTGTGTTCCCAAATTAATTAAAGTGGATATTTAGTGGGAGAGGGGGCATAACGACTGACACAAAATGGCAGTAGATGGGAGCTGTTGCATCAAGGGAAAGCAGAAGGTATGGAGCGGTGCAGCGGTATACCCAAGAGACATAACAGACCAGGAGGGTAAACCCATATTTGAACGCCCGGGCTAGCTCAGGCACCGTCTTTGCCAAATACGACCACAGGATCTCCCTTTCCATCCCACTGCGTACCAGCCAGCCATCTGTCAAGACACACACACACACACACCTGTCAACACAACCAGGTGAGGTGTCCTCCAGGCCATTCATTAATAACCATGAGAGTCTGAATGATGATGAAACACCCTCACTCCCAGTCCTGAAACATGACTTCTGCAGAGGGAAGCCAATGTTCATTATCTTCATTACCTAATATTCTTGGAGGGGGAGAATCAAGAATAGCAACAAGGGAGTTTAACCACAGAAAAAGTTTCCAGGAAGCAAAGCTGATGCCGTTGCAAACAATATTGATTCATCATCACTTGTTAACCTATGTGCCACTGGCTGTCAGCACTCTCCCCTGCATGGCTGATGTAAATAGGGAAGTCACAGAGGCCTGTGGCTGAAACTGGATCTCCTCTCTTTCTTTCTCTGAGCAGTGACGGCTCGGCAGCATGTGTGAAGTGCATTTTTTTTTTTTTTTGAGTGATAAGAGTTAAGGATTTCGATGGGGTGATGAAACTCTCACAGACAATCGGCAGAAATCTGTCAATTCACTGTGTCAAAAGTGCACACCGCCCGCCTGGCGCGTCCGCCACTCCGCCATCCACCCATCAGCTCACACCGCAGCCCAAGGTGTGTTGCGCTCGCAAGCGATATAGGGAGAAGTTTTTTTTAGGCGAAAATAAACAACAAATCATTATAACGTTACGCTTACCTGGCTTGGCCGGTTTGGGAGGAGGCTTTGACATTTTTGTGAGTAACACAAAAAGACAGAAAACCACGCTGTGTGTTATTCCAACCAGAAACGTCGCTCGACTGTAAAAAGCACTTTTTCACTCCCAATGAGGAAGTTCAGCCTGCGCACTCAGGGCTACGCGGAAAAGTTGAAGTGCGCGTGCGCAAAGCTAAACCTCCCAGGGCATTCTATTCTATTCTATTCTATTCTGTTCTATTCTGTTCTATTCATACGCTGTAGCAGTCGACGCTTACATTTTTAATCATTCCTTGATCCGAATATTATTTTTTTTTAGTCACAAGCTTTGATAGTGTATTTTGAATATTTTGAGTTTCTTATGAACAGTTCAACACATGGGGGAGTTTGCCTCAACCTGCACAGCTTTAAACAATGTAAAGCTTGATATCTTTAGTGATCAATATGTTCAGTGGATCAATTTCAGCAGTTCATGTGGGGGTTTTTTTTCAAGGGGGAGGGCGTGAGTGACGTAGTACCTCAGATAGCAAATCACGAGTATTCAATTGCGGAAGAGTGGAGTGGAGGGAGGGAGAAGAGTTGTTGCAGGCAGCCGCTCACTTCTGCTTGCCCCTGTGCACTGTAGCTACCCTATGACCTGCTTATTAATGTGCTGTTACCCCACTTTATGTCTTACATCAGGAATCCCTCCACTGACTAGGCGTTACAAGCTGACATGAAGAGCCTGGTTGTGGGAATAGGCGGGTAAGTCAGGAGGATTGCACCTTTGTCTTGCTGTGTTTACCCCCATTCAAAGCATGCGTGGCTGTGTTTATTTAACCAAGCAAGTCACTTAAGAACAAATTCGTATTTACACTGATGGACTGAAAAGCCTCTTGGTGGGGAAACTGGGGGAAAGGGCAAAACAGGGAGACAAGACAAGAAGGCAACAGAAAACACAATAAAAACAGTACGATCAGCCAATAGCTAAATTCAATTGTAATAGCCGGGTTTCAACCAGTAGAGGGCAGTCGCTATGCATATTTATAACACAATATGTAGAATCTAAATACTTTGCACTAAAATGTCAAGATTTGGACCTGAATCCATCAACAACACTACTAAATACCCAAATACAGCAGTTTTCAGCTGAAAAAAGTGGTTTTGGGGTTTAGTTACTCTTTAAAATGAAAGTAATGTAGCACAGGCATAAGCTGGAAGGACATACGTAAAGACAAATTAGCGTTAGTCATTTTGTGTGCCTGTAAATGTCTGTGTTAGAGTCCTTGAAGGCAGAGAGCTTTTTTATTTGCAGAATAGAGTTTACCTACCTTTTTAGGCTGCCATAAAGTTTTCTGGTATAAATCCATAGTATACATCATGGTAAGTGGTATAAAAGTGATGTAAGTTATATGAGGATAGAGTCTTTTAAGGGAAAAAAAAAGTATAAATGAATGCTTTTCTGAAAGTATACTTGATTTTTGTTCATATTGATGATTATTTTGACTTATGATGACCACCAACTAGAAGTCATAGTTTACCCACCTTTCTATTTACCACTGCATCACTGCATGTCACTAATCACTGTCATGCTGAATTAAATAAAAGATTAGACTGTGTGGAGTTAAATTCTTTAATTCACTTAGATCTGCTCAAAATATGACAGATGAACAGTCTGCAAGTGACATAGTCTAGTTGTACCAGGTGTGTAAAAGAAGGACTATTTTTAAATGTTAGTGTTGATCCATATCAGTGAGATTTTGTGTAAACTGTAACTACATCTGTTTGAAGCTTGGAAAAAAGTTGAGCAGTTTTTTAAAAGTTGGCATAATGAACACAGGTCTTCTTTGCTAGATAGATAGATAAATAGATAGATAGATAGATAGATAGATAGATAGATAGATAGATAGATAGATAGATAGATAGCACTTTATTAATCCCCTTGGGGAAATGCTGTATGTGCTGTTTCTTGTTCTCAGGATGACTAATGGAGGAAAGTCGACCCTTTCTAGCAGTCTACACCAGCAGATACCCAACAGCTGCATCATCGCACAGGATGCATTCTTTAAGGTAGGCTGGTAGGAAGCCTGCTTCTAAACACACACACCATACATACACACACACACATGCAGATTGAAGATATCGAGGTAAAGCATCAGAAATTGAGTTTTACAGCCATCTCGCTCAATCGTATCAAATCTTTTAGACCTTGAGACCATGAGAATTTGAGGCCATGATCAGTGTGGATTCTCTTTTCTTCAGGATGATTCAGTCGTACCTGTGGACAGCAACGGGTTCAAGCAATATGACAGTAAGGACACTTTATTTGCTCACATTATTGAATCAGGAAGTAGCAATGATTTAGTCAGGATCCTTAATTATTTATAAGCCAGCTAAACTCTTGAATCATTTCTTTCTAACTTATAACTTCCTATAACGACTTCAGTTACAGGAAAAATTCACTGTAAAACACAGCTATTAATGATGTACTTTTTGTTGTTTGGTGGTTTATTTTCTTATTCAAGTGGATAACTGGCCAAATGTAGATGAGTTGACTTCATGTCAAGATATTTCCAGCACAGCTACAATGGAGTGTAATAGCAGAACATTTTTGAACTATCTAAAACATCAACAGTGAACGTCAGGTTTGGGTGTCAGACCCTCAGTATCAAAGAGCAAGGGCACTGATGTTCAACAATCATACAGGGACAAATCCATCATAGAAGAGGCAGAGATATACATTTCTCCACTGATAGAAGCCTCAATAGACCAGAATGCAATGCAGCCACAAGACATGTTGCGTTTTCGCCCCTTCTCTGAGGGTTGTCGAAAGGCATTCTGGGAAATGTAGGAAATCACTAACTGAAGAAGTAGAAGTAGACGAGACAGGTTGAGGGAAAGTGGGTACAACAAAAAAGTAAATTACAACACATCATCACAAAATAACTCCTGGAATGCATTGAACATCACAAACTGATTATATTTAACAGTGTTAAAGTATCCAAGAGTGGATTTTTCCTTTAACAGTGCAGACCCTATAATCTACGGCAGGATGCTTTTGATTGGCTTGTCCCTCTGATTCAGACTTTCCTGTCTCCACCTGGACAAACACCTGGTACATGTCAATATATTTGATGAGTGATTCTCATTGTGATTCTGTTCAGTGCTGGATGCTCTCCACATGGACGAGATGATGAGCGAGGTCGACTCGTGGCGCAGAGACCCTGAGTCGTTCCTGGCGGAGCGCGGCCTGACAGCAGAGCGCACAGCAGCTCCAGAAGACGAGGTGTTCGTGCTGATAGTGGAGGGCTTCCTGATTTTCAACCACAGGTAAACAGCAAGGGAGGGTTCAGTCAAATCACAGCACTTGTTCCAGTTATAAATATGGTGTTCAGAACTTGTTTCGTTCCAAAATTAGATATCAACCAGTGACACTTGTTCTTAATAACAACCAGTAACACAAAATTATAACCAATAATCATATTTTTTAAAGGATAATAGCTAATTTAAGTCTTTGCTTGTTAAAATGATGCACTTTCATAGACTGAATCCTCCATATGTCAGTGACACTGAATGATGTCCTCCAGGTAATGATGTCCTCCAAAATGGATATATAGTGTTATGAAAAATAACTATTCAGTTTCGGTTTGTTATCTCTTACTGTAAAGGCTGTCTATCTCCGTGGATTTATTTGATGATATAAAAGTTTCTTTCTTCCTAAGAGTTTAGTATAATATTCTAGATCCAAATAGTGTGATTCTCTGGCTTATTTTTGGTCTTTTACAATTTGATTGACAGGCCTTTGAATGAGCTAATGGACAAAAGATACTTCATGGAAATCCCTTATGATGTCTGCAAGGAGAGAAGATGGTGGGGATCCAGTGATGTTTTCAGATGTTAATATAAGACACAAAATGCCAATCAATTTAAGTTCTTACACCCTCACATAAATCCTAGAATTTATTTTCCATTTTGATTGAATACTTTGTGTAGATTTCAGAGGAAATTCTCATGCATGAACTACAGTTAACGAAAATGACAAGGAAAAGAAAGAGTCCGCTCCTTCACGTGTTTGCCCTGCCCTGCCCCCTTCTTTGAGTGACAGTTCGAGGGTGTACACGCCCCCCGACCCCCCCGGCTACTTTGACGGACACGTGTGGCCGATGTACGTGAAAAACCGCCAGCAGATGGAGAGCATGGTGTCGGGGATCGGTGAGCGACTTTTGGAGCCTCTACTGTAGAGATGGCAGTTGTCGTTTATCCTCTTCTTGGATGAAGATGATGATGATGACAATGATGATGATGATCTGTGTATTTCATATTTATCTCTCTCTTTTAGTGTTACTGGATGGGCTGGAGTCAAAGGAGGAGCTGCTGGCCGCTGTGTATAAGGATGTCAGTCGGGAAATAGAAAAGCTCAGGGGTAAGTTGCTGCTGTTAGGGTTATTTGTTTAGGATTATGATTAAGACACATTTCCCCTTGTGGTGGATATTTGTTTGGGTATATATGCTAATTTGAAACTTCATCATCCCAATTTATATACCACCAGACGTTTCCCCTGTATCATGTTTCTGCTTGCTGCAGGAAACCACACAGACAGAAACGTATCTAAAATGTCTGGCAGGATAAAAGTCTGTTATTGGCGCCAAACGTTGAATCAGATTGTTGTTTGAGAAGATGGTGGGATCCGGAGGCAAGGAAAGGAAAGTGGAAAGGGGCGAGGAAGAGGAAGAGTGGAGGAGATTGATGGACAAGGGAAGAAAGTGAGAATAAACATTTTGAGAGGAGCAGGCTTATGCAATGTTTTCGTTTTAGAGCGAGGTGAACATTTGTGCGTGTTACATTTTGAGTTATTTTTTACCCGTATCTAGATGTTATTTTGAAAGCCCGGTGTGTCAATCACCACATTTGTGAGCTGACCAAGTGCTGGTGGGCGCAGTGAGAATGTAAATAAAGCAATGTGGGATTTGAAAGATGCAGGCTCTGCCAAGAGAAAGATAGCTGGATGTCAGTGCTGAAATACAAAATAAATCCACTTGGTTTTGATCATGATTTCACTGCTCAACATGATTCCTTCTTAGGTGAAATTTAAGCATAAGAAAAAG
Organism: Centroberyx gerrardi; assembly: GCF_048128805.1. Classification (NCBI taxonomy): domain Eukaryota; kingdom Metazoa; phylum Chordata; class Actinopteri; order Beryciformes; family Berycidae; genus Centroberyx; species Centroberyx gerrardi. Next base: position 20,333,190 of record NC_136004.1, read on the forward strand.
GGATCTAGACCTGCAAACGTTCACTGCCAGATCTCTAAAACCTTATATACTGTATCTGATCCTTTATCTCATAAAGACAAGATGACAAGAATGCAAAATTCAGCTTCCCTTTTGGCCTACAGTGTTATAACTGCTAGGCCAGGTTTCTTGGACAGGTATAAATTAAGCTTGGAGTAGCAGTAGGTCTTAACCTAGAATGGTTAATCATGGTTTTAAAAGGGAATTATGAAACACATCTTAATTTAGTAACTTCCACCTAAACAGAATTCACTCAGAAAAACTCTTGAAATGACATAGACTTGCATAAATCTAGGCTAAATCTAGGATTTTTTTAAGCTAAGACTCTGAAAGCTGATTATGAGTTAAGGGACTATTTTATATGCTATTTTAAATTAAGCAGCCTCTTAATTTGATTTTGCTGTGTTTTGCCTACAGAGAAAGACTGAAATGGATGGAATTGGATTTGTTTTCATTTTGAAGATGGACACCACTGCCAAGACAGATGTCATCCTTTGGACTAATGCATAATTGCTGGGAAAGGAGGAGAACACATACGGCTTCTACCTCCTCTGCGGTATATGTTGTTGTTTAAAAAGTCGATAATCGATAATAATTAATATCCTGTTCAGTAAACTCAATAGGAACTCTTGACCCTGCCAGATACAGACCACCAGGTTTTCCCACATTTATGCCAGCGCTATTTTGACTAATGCATGTTTGACTAATGCAGTTTTGGACAAGAATGAGGAATATTGATCCATGGCACATGCTACTAAATGCAGAACTAACTTTATTGTGATGGTATATAGGCAAACATGCTTGCTGAGGGCGAGCACACTTCTACTGTTACTCAGGTTTTTATGCTACATAGACATAATATACTGTACATCAAAACATTCACTTTATTGCAGATAAGTGCGCTATTTTCTAAGTGACAAGTTTTATAGTTTATGAGATATTTGAATTTTATTGCGATTTAATTTCCAACACACACTAATGACGGAATGTTCAGAGGGGGTGATGTCATCAACTGCACATCGTTAGAACACAGTGCCAGCTGTGAAGCTCACATACACACACATACAATTTAATACACATGCACACACACACACACACATACACTCATGCACGCACACACACATACACTTGCTTACACACGCACAAACATACACATACACTCATGCACACACACACACACTCTCTCTCCCACTTATTGAGACAGTGAGAGAGGGTGAATACTGTAAATAAAATGCATCCATTCCAGCTGTTAAAGTCATGTATGTTCCCTGCAAATACATAAAGGATTTTCTCATGTTAATATGGGTTTTAGTATGACAATTTTTTTTACAAATTAAGATTAAAAAATGATTTAGTTGTGGCAATACTATGTCTAGACAATAAAGTCTGCACAGTGTTTAATGCTCCCACAGTGTGCCTTTACTGTTTAATTTACTTCATTGTTCTTTGTCCAGCACCTGTGACCGAGGATTGGGATGTGTGTGTTTTTTGTGTTTTTCTCTAATACTATGTCTGCAGTCTTATTACAACACTCCCTCAGTGTTATGTGCACACACACAGCCTTAGTGTCAGCAGTGCAAAGGTTTGCCATAGGAATCAATGTATTCAAAAACATTGGACTCTGTGACAAAACTAAATTCTTATTATACATGAAACTTTGCACAGACTTGAACATATGGAAATAGCCACGAGTCAATGTGACCATGTGACACACTACAGACACTAGCCCATATATCTAGTGTTTTACAGTTCACATTAAAATGAATGGGGGTCTTTTTGACCCTGCTCATGGAAACTCGGGGTACTAATATATAAAATATTTAAAGATAAATATAAAATGTATATGGGTAAAAAGTAACAAACAACAATTTTGGGGAATGCATAGAATATCAAATGGTAAAATATTTTTGTGCATTGTAGGGTTAATTCGATTTTCAGCTTTTTTGTTCAATTCAAGATGATCACAAAGATGAAAAGGCTGGTTTCATTGACCATCCTCATTGTTTGCTTTCAGGCTGTAATTCAGAGTGAAATATCTGTTTCTTTGCTTTATAATAGGTAATAGGTAACTTTTGCATAGTATTTAGACAAGACAAGCCTGACCCAGCTGTGGCTGAATGGGAAGTGCAGTGCCCAGAAAATCTTGTAACTGATGTCTTTGTAACCGGGAGGCCAAGTGCAATGCTAGGTCAAGAAAAATACATTTATGGGGTGAGTGTGATCCTTAGTCATTTGAAGGAGACATTACAGATGTCCACCTCTGGAGCTATATGTCCAAGACACACTATTTCCACACGTTTCCCTATTAATACCTATAGGTTATACTGACTTCATCAGTCTTGGGATAAAGAAGCTTTTCTTTTTTTTCGCATTTTGCCTTTATTGGACAGTACACAGTAGAGAAAGGAGAGACAGGAAAGATTGGGAGAGCGAGGGGGGGAACGACATGCAACAAATGTCATGTATGTCATGCATGTCATCCTCTGTCACTGCCTTGTTTTCCTGTCTCTCTCTACTGTGACTAATAAAGCAAAATGCAAAAAAAAAAAAAATCTTCAAAGAAAAGAAAAGAAAACAGACAGAAAACATAGGAGAGAGGGGGCGTAACAAGCAACAAAGCTTCCAGGTTCTTCTTGGGTTACAATCTTGAACCCAAGACTTGACATTTGAGACGCATCTGTAGAAATCCGATTTGAATCGCATTTCAAACCAAGTACAAATGTGGCTTAAATCTGATTTGCAAAAATCGGTTTCCATTTGGTTTTTTGCTGTTCAGACTTGATAAAATCAATCCGACTCCAATCTGGATATGCCAAAAATCCGATTTGGGCTGGCAGTCTGAACAAGGCCTTACATGGTGGGCGCCTCAGCCAACTGAGCCACCAAGATCAACCCCAGGACACTGAGACTTTTAGAGACTTTTGCCCCGGCCTCTTCCAGACGCTGCACGCCACTGTAATAAGGTATGTCGCTGTCCCTTTAATTGCTACTGAATGCACTTTCCGGAGTAAATCTTCCACCGTAGTTCAGTTTGAAGTGAAGTTTACCGTCTGCTCTACTGAGAATAAATCGGTTACTGCAACACAGCCTGACACTCAGCTGATTCATTTCCCACATCTACTGTCATGATTTGACCAAAAAGTACATGCAGTTAGTGGAAACATCAGTTTTACCGCTGCAGTCAGCTAGTCTGACGAGCCTGTAGAGTACAGGAGTCATCACATGTAAATCTGGGCATTCCTGACTTCCCCGTACAGATCGATCCTCACCATGCAGGCTTCCGCAGCTTCTTCCGTTTATGAACACTTCATAAACGCCTCGCGGTATTTAAAGCGCGTGATCCGGTTCACAGGCTTCATTGGGAACTGAAAAAGGCGAGAAAATGTTCAACTCAGGGTTTGCATGCATGTGTGTAGTTTTTGTAAGTTGTTCTTGCAGCAATGCATTGCCGACGAAACCCAACCAGGAGGCTGTCAACTACAGGCCGATCATCGGTAAGTGAAGTGGCCATTTCACTGAAGAGCCACTGAGGAGACACCGAAATGAGACAACATAAAATATAGAGAAATGATTCTAGGTATCAAGGCTGACTTTACCTTGACTTGCTTTACTGCAGGTATTCTGACTCAGATGGTTGTAGATGATGCCATGAAACCATTTGGGACGACCTACATACCTGCGTCCTATGTGAAATACATGGAGTCCAGTGGGAGCAGAGTGGTGCCAGTCCGGTAGGTTGGGTCCTTGATGGTGTTTTATCAGTAAAGCTAGACCATACCAGAGATTTGACTGGAGCTATAGGAGCCTGTTAGTTTGGGTGTGCAGGTTGCAACACTTGTCACTCATGGATATAATAGACATAAACCCCATTAAAGTCATTTTACACACTTTTTTTTAATCTGCAGAATAGAGTTTACCTACCTTTTTTAGTCTGGCATAAATCTTTATGAAGTGTATTCATAGCATACATAATAGGAAGTAAGATCAAACTGATGTTAGGTTATATAAGAATGGAGTATTTTAAGGAAAAAAGCTTCAATTTATGCATTTCTGAAATTAGAATTGTTTGTATTGATGACTGTTCACCTTATGATGACCGCATAGTTTACCCTCCTTTTTATTTAACACAACATTACTGCGTACAATTGCTGCTTATGTGGAACAACAAGTATTTCCTGTAGCGAGAGTTGACTTGCTGCTTGTCCCTGTGATCTGCAGTTTAATGAAGAGCTCAGTCTTTTCACTGTATGGTAAGCAAGTGTTGTTATTCTTTCCCCACAGATTGACTCATACCACTGCTGAATATGAAAAAATCTTCCATTCGATAAATGGGTGAGTTGCGTGACTCTAAATGTATTGGAAGTCCCACACAAAATAGGCCGACTCAACCATTCACATACAAATAGAGGGAAATTACAGTCAAGTCTTAAATGAATTCGCTAGCTTAAATGTTACAGATTGTCTTCAGCGGGAAGCTGGGATGAAGATGCTTGAATGCAACGAATGACACGAATCTGTCACTGTGCTTTTCTAACTGTGTGATCTCCGTCTAGCCTGCTCCTCATCGGGGGAGCAGTAGATTTGGAGAAGTCAGACTTTGCCAGGGTGGCGGGGATCTTTTACAGGCTGGCTCTGACGGTTAGTACAGCAGAACATTATTCTCTTTGTTTCTCCCTGAAGAGCTGTCAGACAGTCTATCTGTCGCAGTCAAACTCTATCTGCTTGCCTGCCCCACTCTCTGTCTGTCTCTCCGCCTGTAAGATCTGTCCTATCTTCTGTCTGCCTTCGTTTTTATGTTTTCTCCCTGATTAGTTTCTGTCTTTTGGAGCTTTTGAAATGCCCTGAATGAGTGTTTGCTCTAATATTGAGGCACAAACGTTTAGAGGAGCTACCACACCGCCTAAAAGAAGTGCATTTTATTGCTGTTAATGGAGAGTTTTGATTTCAGAGGACTCTGAACCCTGCTGAACTCTATCAGAAACACTGGACTGAAGCCTTGTGCTGCTGTATGTGTGTGTTTCAGGCCAATGATGCAGGGGACTTCTTCCCCATCTGGGGCACCTGTATGGGCATGCAGCTCCTGACTGTACTGGTGGCCGGTGAAAACCTGCTGTCCAACACCACAGCTGAGAACATCGCCATGCCCCTAAACCTGACTGCAGGTAAACACAGTCATAATAGCTTACTGCATTATTCTTGACGTGTTTATATGTTTGTTTCAAACAGTATTGTTTGCTTTGTTGTGTTTGATACCACTTTGTATATTTGGTAAGAAAAGTGTATTTCAAAATAGGTTGGTATTATTGTATGTGTCAATGGGCAGATATAGCAAGACCAGCTGGAATTGAATTTAAAATTTTGAAAAGAGTGAATTTATTCAAAATGGATGGAGGTTTTGTTTTTGTTTTTTTTAAAGGAAATTGTAGAAAACAATGTAGGGAAAGAGTAAATCAAAATACAACAAAATGTCAACCAACAATGCTGGATATGTAGCTATAACACAAATGAACAAGATAATGATAACAAGAAATATGCACAATCAAAATGTCCGATACAAGGAGCACAGAGGCACAAGGTAAGAGAAATTTGATTGTATTCTGTCACTCATGGGGAAACATTTCTGGAAAACTGCATGTACCAAACTTCACCACTTGGTGTCAGTAAATATAAGTTCCAAATCAGAGGGGAACACCAGCAACTGAACACTGACAGTATTTTTCACTGGAATACTACTCTACTCCACTATTATAAACAAATATTTCCTGCATTTGCATAATAAATGTATGCCCCTCTGTGGTTTGCATGATAACATCAGTGTTCTGCTCCCCTCTCCCCTCACAGAGGCTCAGTCCAGCAGGATGTTTGAGGGTTTCCCCATGGAGGTCATGAAGGCCTTGACCCATGAAGCTCTGACTGGCAACTTTCACAAGTATGGAGTTACAGTAAAGGTACGTCCTGCTGGCAAACAGTATCAATGTATGTTTCAGTTCCCCTATTGCAGTTTCGTCCTGCCATTGTGCTCAAAATTAAAATCAGAAACAAGTGTCTAATGTCTAATCATTTGCCAAATAACAAACATACAGGAATGTGTCTCTGTGTAACTGCTGCAGGGGAACATCTTGACGTGTTACACAGTTTTTCGAATAGTATTACTGACACATATGTTTACACATAAACACATAAACACTCTTTGGGGTTTCCTCCCTGTAAACCACATGGTTAGGATGAGAGAAATATTGTTTTTGTGTTACAGGCCTTCCATGAAAATGAGAAGCTGGAACATTTCTTCACCATCCTGTCTACAAACGTAGCTGAGAACGGAGCCCATTTTGTCTCAACCATGGAAGGTTACCAAGTTTTTTTGTTTTTTAATTAACTTGTCACGACAAAGAGGATAAATATGCTGTATAAAAGGGTCATAATAACAGCAGTATAACATGTTATTTGTATGTTCCTTCGTGCCAGGTAAGAGGTATCCCTTCTATGGAGTACAGTGGCACCCAGAGGTGAATCGTTTCCAATGGGACAGCAAGCATCACTTTCCTCACTCCCCAAACGCTGTCCTGGTGTCCTCGCTCCTGGCTGATTTTTTTGTTAATGAAGGTAAGCTGGCACACCCACACACACACACACACACACAGCAAATCTCAGTGACTCTTATTTGGAGTTGATGAGAGGGGTTGTTTGTTCACCCATAGAGCTGATATGACTCTAAAACTATCTAAAAACTATGATAGGCGTGGACTTATATAAACACTGCCATATAGTGTTGATTTTTACACTCTTACAGTTAAATTAATGCTTCAGATTTTGCTGTGATAGGGTACTGTTGAGCAAAATTAAGTCATAAAATTAAATAATCAAAGGCACTAATACATAGGCAATGGAAATGTGTGTGGAAAAATTTCTTTATGCTTGGGTGGGGATTCATAAATGGGACAAAATTGATGTGAATAACATGTTGGGTTAAAAAAACAACAAACCTATGATTAAAAGATACTATTGGGAAAATATCCAAGTACCTCAAAATATAATAATTAAATATAATAGTTCTTTATTCCATTCTATTCTACTCAATTTGCCCATGGGGATCATTAAAGTTTCATGTTATCTGACCTGATTCTATTCTGTTCTGTTCCATTCTATTCTATTCCCATCCATTTCACTTCTGCTCTGTTTAGGCAGGAGAAGTTCACATTGTTTTGCCGAGCCGGGGGAAGAGGCCTCGTCACTGATTTACAACTACACGCCCGTCTTCGCTGGAAACTTCACAGGATATGAGCAGATCTATTTCTTCTGAGACCTTCAAGCTTCTGATAGTTTCTCCTTGTACATGTGCAGCCACACTCTTGAGCCCAGAGCAGCGGGTCTGCTGGTTTTAATCATAGCCCTCAAAACAAAGGTTGATTTCAACCATGTGTGTTGACTCAGTGTGCATTTTTATGACATTATATCAACTGAAAATCAGTTTCTGCACTCTCCAGCACTCTTCCAGGAAGGATTTGGGGTTTTAAGATTTGAATGTCAATACTTTTCAATCATGTGTACTGTTTTTAAACTGATTATTACCATTATTAAAGGAATACAGATTTTGTCTTTGCAGATGAAGTGTTGCCTATTTGAAGCACCAACTGATTATAGAGATCCTCATGAGGAGGAGGAGGGGGGGGGGGGGGGGGGTCATTTTGTCACTTGAATAATTAGTGCAGATATAAATAAGAGATGGTCACTGGCAGAAAATGCATCCAGTCCCTCCAGCCAAGCCGTCACAACACAAGTCAGCACAGGCGGGCTGAGGATTGGTCTCCCCGCATGTCAGTAGGGTCTGCGGGGGCGGGAGCAGGAAAATCGAGCCAGTGTTCTAGTTTTTCCTTCTCCACAGATGCTGGGTCAGTGTTATGCCGTCTAATAATAATAGAGTCAATACAGTGCGCAGGGGGGTGGGGGGTGGGGGGGGGAGCAATTCACATCACCATTTCTCATTTTGAATCCAAAGCCTGCGCTGGTCAGGGATGAAGCACCGCGCGACTGATATAACATAACACATTCCTCCTCCTTCTTCTTCTTCTCTTCTTCTTCTTCTTCTTCTTCTTCGCGTTTTCCTTTCAACTTTCGATAAGGTTCCTTTTTTTCGCTTTTTACGGCCTTTTAATAGGCTGTTGCGCTATTGTCTCCTTCAGCCAACGTCATTGGGTCTGCTCTGTAGTTTATTGTGGTCATCCATCTGCACTGGCGGCGGCGGCGGCTTGTTGATAAACACGAATCGGATCCCGTCAAGGACTCCCTCCGGTGCATTGATGCACCCGTTTCAGTGGTGTAACGGTAAGCAGTCATTTTATTGTGAGCTATATAGGCCTCTAATATGTGCAACATTATTTCAGTATTGTGATAACTGAAGCAGCGATCGAATTCATCCAATTCCTAATTAGTTCATCACTTCTGTCGTTTCTAAACTGAGATATTTCCACTGTGAATAAAGACAATAAATAGCTTATTTGTCGCAGCTCGCCCTAAAGAAAAATCTAATATTCCTATAAGGACTTATGGTGCTGTCTGTTGTACTCAATAGTGAGTTTCAAGTGGTCGTGTTGTAGCCTACTTAGCCTTCTTATCGTGTTATTCCAATAATATTTTCTAAGGGTATTTAGTTTTGTTGTGATTTTTGTTCAGTATCCTTATAAAATTCGGGTCTCAACAATGCATTAAGATAAACGCTGTGTTGATCGTGTTAGTCTGTCAGTCTATCAGTCTACTTATTGATTGGTAGACTGATTGATTCTATACATTCACTCATTCACACCTCATTCAGTGTCATACAAGGCTACCCAGTCTCTGCTCCACAAAGCATTTGCCTTCACTGGCTAATCCAGTTCATGTTGAGTTTCTCACTTGCACTTCAGAGATATTGGTCAAGGCTGACTTGACCAATATCTCCAAAGGAAAAAGTGTGAAGGACTGCTTTGTCTGAACTGCTGCCCTGTTGAACTGTTCGTGTGTGGAGCTGCATCAGTTATGGTTTACAAAATGAATCCCTTCATTCGAGTAAAGCGGTGTGTCAGTCCTTCATTGTCAGGGTGAAACCTGCATGGGGGAGATGATGGATTGGTGCTCTTTCCTCTGACTTTGCCCATTTGAGTGCAGCAGCCACGGTCCTCCTCAGTGGACTGTTGGTGGTGTTCAGACAAGAACAATTACTCCCTTTGTGCTGCTCAACTCCCCTGCTATTCATAGGGGAAATAGTCCTGCACACACACACACACACACACACACACACACACACACACACACACACACACATGCACACTCAAGACGCACACGCAGACACAGTATCAAAGAATGACATTCTGCTCAAACTATGAATGCAATATCAGCCAGCCTTGGCCTCAGTATGTGCTGTATGTGTCAGTATCTGCGATGAAGACAGTGTGTGTTTGTTCCAGTGTTTATGCATGACACTTCTAGCGCCTTCATGCGTGTGATGGAGTTTTGAGCCCAGCCTCCTATGTTTTTTTCTTCTTCTTCTTGAAAACCAGCAGCAGAGTTGAGTGTTTCCCTCATGTGAACTGTTGAATATTTGATGGGAAGTTCTGCCTGTAGTGCGAGCAGCAGCAGCAGCAGCAGCAGTAGCTTTGTGTGAACACTGCTTATATAGGACAAAACCCCCACCAGACGTCTCATAGGAGCTGTCAGACAAGCAGCCATAAGTCAAGGTGTTTTACAGCTCTGTCAAATCACCGAGGGACTTTCCCACTTATTGAGTGACAACAGGAGAGTCTGCCTGACGGCCGAAACTCATAATGAGAGACTCGGGTCCTGTGTCCTAAAATGAGAACTTTGACTAGCGTGCCCTTTCGCTGCATCTGCTACTCTTGGCGCCATGGCAACGGGCCTCCTGAGTGCGCCAATATAGGTCAGTGGTCATGCAGGGCTCCGCCCCATAGCGACGCACCACGTATAGCTGTCTGCTGTCTATGCATACAAAGATGGAGGGAGACGTGAGCACCCATCCATACGCACAGACGTACAGGCAGGCACACAGATAAACACACACAAAAGCTTTCGTACAGATGACCCACATTTGAGTCTGAGTCTGCAGCGGCTTCACAGGTGATGTGCGCCATCAGCTGTGAAGTGATATGCAGACATGAGCATGACACAGGCACACACACACACACACAGACCGTGTGTCTCTCCGTCCTGATGATCTAATGATTTGATTTTTTGAGGTAAATTGGCGAATTAAAAAGTAATGGAGAAAATCGGGTTTGCCAGATGAGGCCATTGGTTTATTAATGTCTGTCATTTTTCGACGTCTGTGTGAGTACATGCACGCTCGTCTACATACGTGTGTGTGTGTGTGTGTGTGTGTGTGTATGTGTGTGTGCATGGGCCGGCTAATCTGTGTTGAATTTATACCTTCATGTTGACAGTGTTGACTGAGGGATTAGCCAAAACCACTGTCTCTGGCATTGATTGTCTCTCAGGGAGTGAAGTAATTTAGCGGTGGAACTTGAACCTGATGCGCTTCAGTAGATGGAGCATCGCCTCTCATTCAGAGAGAATGGAGCCAAGAGCCGGGAAATATTGATCCTCTCATATTACAGGTTCCACTCTGAGGTGGGAGAAATGTCAAATAGAAATGTCAACATATTACTTTTGCTGTGCGAGTTATTAGAAATACTGGGATCAATGAGAAATATGCCCCATGGAACAAGTTCCCATTACAATTAAATAGCTTTAAAGGTCTGTACAGAGCAATTTCATAGTAATATTAGGTCCTAGAACAGGGATGGGCACCATGTGGAATAGATGATTTCACTGATCAGTTCCTCCTTTCTGGTTGAAGGTGTACTAATGAGTGAAATCAGCTGTTTGATCGAAATGAAAACCTGCGTACTCTCGGCCCTCCATGGACACACGGATTGAAAAGTTTCATATCGGCAGACAGATGAATTCAGGTCCTTCTTTAGCTCCAATTCACTGTCACTCACTGGATTAACATGACCCAGCTCTAACAAAGCTTCCACTCACATGCAGACACTGACTCCCCCATTACACACAACAAGCACAAAACAAGACAAGACAATGCTCTCTCTCTCTCTCTCTCCCCTCTCTCTCTCTCTATCTGCTTATTCCTAATGCAAACATATACACATACCCCACCACACACATAAGTAATGCACTTAATGCACACACACACACACAGTAAACACAGCCTGTCGAATGTCATGCCACATTTGTTCTCCCCCCTCCCCCACCTCTCTACCTCTGACCTTGACTGCTCACTGGCAGATAGCGATGCAACACAGATAATCTACTTCATGATAAAACAAACACACAAAGGGAGTTCAGTGTCAAAGCAAGGTGGACGAGACAAAGGAGTGACTTTGGATGGGAATACCATCTGTTTGGATTGGAGCACGTGCCAAGATCTCCAAAATGCACTCGAGCATTCAAGAAATGAAGAAACATAATGTTGCTGCATGTGTAGCGTACAAGAAAGAAAATATGTGGTTCAGATTATTAGCACATATACAATGTCAGATTTTAAAATATTCATCCTGTTTTATTGTTACTCTGCATCTTGACACGACATATTCCGCCTCTGCTGAGGTTCTTTCTCATTGTGATGAAATAGACATTAAAAACAGTTGGCCTCTTAATCTACGCCAGATCGAATCTACGTCTCTCTCTCTCCTTTTATCAAACACGTTTTTTTTTTATACCACAAAAGAACGACCGGTTCAGCAAACTCATTAACCTTTCATCTGTAGTGTTTCTATCTCCTCCATCCACATTAATGGGTTTACATGAGAAAGACCTGTTATCAGACTTAGAAATGAGGCTATGGCTTGACATGAATTACAACACAGTTGCTTAGATACAGCAATACTGTGTTTTTATATGTTTAACTACATTGTCAGACACTGAGCCTTCGGGTGGGAGTAGGATAAAACAAGATCTTTGCTAGACTTAGTGTTTGTAGATTAGATGTGTTAAGAAGTATGCATATTTTAAGAAAGGAATGGATAGACTGAGAGTACAGTATTGAAAGGACTCTCTTCATCTCCATTTCTCTCTCTCTCACTCACACAAAAGTGCACACACACTGTCTTTATCTACCTCTTTCTCTCAATCTGTGCATCTGTGTGTGTGTGTGTGTGTGTGTGTATGAAGCTCCAATGTTTGGCTTCCATTAGAGGCGGACACAGCTGCAGGTCTGACCCTCAGCTGCCCGTGAGTGGAACAGTGTATTCTGCGAAAAGTGCGCATGTGAATGTGCGTTCAATTGTGTGTGAGAGAGGTTTCTGTGGATGGAGTGTGTGTCAGGCCTTCTCTTTTGTGTCCTTTCTAGCATGCCTCTTATCTCTCGGCCATGTTCTCGTATCCTCTAGCGTGTGCTTACAGTAAGTGTATCTAAATACCCCCTCTGTCCTGCTGCAGGGTGCTTCTGTGGTCTGGGACTGGTCTACTCCAACAAGTCGTGCACCATGCCGCCCATCACCTTCCACGACCTGCCCCTCAACATCTACATGGTCATCTTCGGCACGGGCATCTTCGTCTTCATCCTCAGCCTCATCTTCTGCTGTTACTTCATCAGGTGAGAGGAACAGGAACCTCCATTGTGGGGAGATTGTGTGTGTGTGTGTGTAGGTGAGAAAGACAGTGAGGGAGGGCAAGAGGGAGGAAAAAAAGAGGAAGAGGGTGACCTCTCCTGCTGTTGACAGCGAACTCCCCGATGAGCTGAAGGGACGTTTGTGTCCGAAGGACAGGATATGAGGCAACAGGAAGCAGCCTGCCACAATGCGTGAGGACAGACGCCACTGTAGCGAGGGCAGCGGGCTCAGCTGAGGGAAACTGCAGAGGAACTCTATCGAAAAGCTCTGAATAGACACGGCCTACTAAATAGCATGCAGTGGGAATACACAAAGCCATCAACACATGAACTTCTATACAACCTACATAAGGAAACTTCAACACCTGCACTCAAGTATGGTGGGTTCCACATTTGATTATTTTAGCATCTCCAAAAGGCCTAAAAAATGCAAACATGAGCTTTAAGTGGCAGACTGAGTCTCTGCATTTGGCAAATTACCTGCCATTTGATAGCTTGGTGCACTATTTTCTGTGCGTGGGATATGTTTTGGAATTACTGTCCAAATTACTTGTGTTATCTACCTAGAAAACAATTGAGGAAATGTTGCTTGTTATTGGTAGGAGGGTAGGTCAGCATGCTCTCTGAGAATAACAAAGCACAAATTGAAATGGAGAAGAAGGAAGAAAGAAAAAAAGAAAACAATTGCGTGCCACTAATAGTGGTAGCTGGTATGCAGCTGGTATGCAGTATAGTTTTTGCTCAATTTTGTGTCTATGCCTCTTATTTAGCTCATTTCTTCTTTAAGGTTAGCTGAAATTAGATTCCGGCTTTGGTAACAAGCTACATAGATTAGTGCCATCAACCTAATCAACTTCTTGCTGATTTTACAGTTGACACATTTTAAAAAAAAACTTTTGAAACTGGGATACTTGGGAGAATTTTTGGCCAGTATTATGTGGTCAACATTTCTAGTAATGGGAAATAAAGTGAGACACAAAGCAAAAAAGAAAATTTCACCTGACAGTGGGGAATTCCCCTGTTGTCAGTGTACATTGCTGAGGCAATCCTTCAGTAACTTCAGTATTGCCTGAAAAGCTGCCTTGTGTAGCACAGCCTTATAAGGCAGGAAGACAGGCAGCCAAGTCGGCTTTCTCTCTCTCACCGAACAAGATATTTTTACATTTCATTTATTATTATTTATGAAATAACAAAATCAATATCAATATCAAATAATCAAAATATCAAATACGGTCAAATAGCATCTAATAGGGACAAAGCAGCATGTCTAGCTTTTAAATAGTCGTGATTGATCAATATCCAGTTTCTGTGGTTAGTGGTGTCAGGCACAACTGTGTAATCTTGATTTTTTTGACCTGGACTTATTGCTAAATTGACCATAACCATCAACAGTGTCAGAAAAGCCTGGATCCTTCCTGTTTCTCTAAAAGCACTTGCATATGAATCATAAGCAATGAGTCACTTCCTTTAGCCCCATTAGAGTGGCGAAGGTAGTCTTGGGTAGGAGTGTGATCGTGAATTCATTTATAGACCGGGTGATTCATCAAACGAATGCTGAGTGATGAATGCCATTCTCTGTCGGGGGCAGGTTTCCTATTATCCACCTCAGACAGGCTGGGATTTGGTGATGTTCGATTATAACATTGCAGCAAGATGCTTGGATTGGAAATCTCAGTCTGCCTTTGTATGTTATTTGTCCACATGAAGTTCCCTCCATTAAACATATAAAGCATCGAGTTCTTTAAAAAAGCTTGAAGGTTCGCCGAGGAAGCATCATCCTTTCAGCAATGCCCTGCTTCACATTCAGACAGTTACTGAGCTAACATTGGAACAAACTGGGGGTATGCAGTGCATGCGATGTGTGGGGCTGCAAAATCATAGGGGTGCCAACAGCACAGACCAAAAAAAACATATTTTGAATTTTACCACAATCTACCATCACACCATTCATAGCTATAAGTAAGCCTATCCTGGGTCTTTATTGAATGTGAGGTGTAGCAGAGCAGCAGTAAGAGACTAGAGGAGCAGGGGGAGGCTGAGGATGGTTTCCCCACTAAGGACAGTACAGAGGATGATGAGAGCAGAGACATTCCTGATCCCTCTGAGCCATCAGACCGGCCTTCCCCCACCAAATTAACTGACTCATTTCATCTGGAGGATCCTTGAGAGGCCTGGGTCCTTGTCCCAGAAGAGGAAAAAGCAACAGGCGATTTCTAAAGTTTATAATGTGGCTTATTATCCAGTGAGTTGAACATGACTGGTTAATGTGCTCAAATACAACAAACAAGGTGCCTTGCTTTGCATGCAAATGTTGCATGTAACAATTGCTTATAGACAATATAATAATCAGATAGATAGATAAACTTTATTATCCCACACGAGGAATTCAATGCTGTGCAACAATAGAGAGACATACAAGCACAAAACAAGACAAAATAAGACAGGACGCAATAAAAACACACAAAAGCATCCCCATCATGTAGAATAGTCATCAGCAGTCTCTTTCAAATGCTCTGCAGCACCATGAAACTGGGAATGGTCGTATAGATGCTGACCTTGCCTGGAAAACTGGAGTCTAGTTAGTGATTGGGAAAAATCATTGACAGTCAACTCCAAAATACTATAGAAGTGAAAAGGGTAAGCTGGCAATCAGCTTTTAACATACAGTATGTAAACATAGCAACAGAGTCAGTGGAAATATCTGGAGAGACATCTATTATGCTGATCGAATCTCTGAAAAAGGTTCTCTCTCAGTACAGAGAGAGCGGGTTTGAAAAAGTCGACTCTGTAGCTGGAATGATGGCCACAGTTTGAAAAAGATTAAAAATTGTGATTGTTGAAACTACTGACAGGTAACTTTGCGACAGATTACAGAAATGAAGGACGATCACCGAGATATTTTGCTTTGTGACTGAAAATGACAATATGATGAGAGAAGAAATGAAGAGTCTGTTTCTCAATATGTCTTCACATTGAGTGATGATTATAGAGATTTCATTCAAGAAATTAATCCTGCAAGCCGTCCTCTGAAAGGATGCAGCAAAGCCGTAGAAAGATTAAACTTCATTCTAAAGAAAAATCTTGACTTTGTTTTCCCAAATTTGACACACACACACACACACACACCCACACACTCATTTAATGCCAGATTCAGAAGACATGACAGTGACATAATATTGTGAAATATTATAACTAAGATATATAAATATACTCTATGTAAGATCAAGTTCAAGTTCAATACTTTATTGCCATCTCAACGTGTTTGATCGGGATTTGTTTTGGATGTGGATTTTGTTTTTATGTAGTAACAAAAAATCAACTGGGCTGTTGTAGGTTTGTAAGATGCAGCTGCTGAACTTGATTGTAACACAATAAATACTATTATCCTTGTGTAGTAAAGTAAAGTCTGTTAAAATGTGTTTTGCAAGGACAAGCATTGATTTGGTTGAGGGTGCTGAATTGGATTTCCCAATAGACCTTGATAAATAGCTTTTTGCGCGCCTGTGTACAGTCATTCACACCTGTTGAACAGCATTGTCAGCTCATACAATAGGAACTAGATATTAGTAGCTCTGTTAGGATTTGTTGTAGCAATCACGGTACAATAGCTGAACCGAAATATCTGAAATCTCCACCATGTCCCCTTTCACACACTTCACATCATTCTCTAGGCATGGGAAACCTCAATGCATGTAAAGCGTGTATCCTCACATTGTTCTACATGGAAGATTGTTAGCGGCAATCAGCGTAAACAATAAACCAAGAAGCAAAAACAACGAAAACTGTCATTTCCCACTTTTAAGCACTGACTCGTACTGAGATATTATTTTCATGGGGATCAGAAATAAGGTGCAGCTTTCATCTCAGATTCTCTCCTTGCATTTTGTTTTGGGCCAAACCAGCAGCCAGTGACAGACATTTGAGCCTATGTTTAGTTGTGTGAAAACAGCCATAACAGGAGGCCAAAAATAACTGCCTGAACAGACACGACTAGCAAGGCGATAAAGATCTCCTATCCATTGTTGGTGTTGGGGGTGGTGCAGGGATTCAAAGAGGCAACATACTCATTAGCTGTGTGTGTGTGTGTGTGTGTGTGTGTGTGTGTGCGTGTGCATGTGTGTGTGTGTGCTCGACTGAGTGTATGTGTGTCTGTGTGTGTGTATTTGCGTGTAGTTACATGACTACTTCCTTGCGTATATGAGTGTGTGTTAATAATGTGTGTGTGCTTGCAACTGCGTTTGTCCATGCATGTGTGGCCATTGTAGCTGTTTGAAAAGATAGTTCATTATCAAAGCATACCCGGCAATTACACAGCCAGTCACACAGTCAGTTCTATAATTTAACCACACAGTATTAAGTTTCAGTGTGAGTCAAATGACCTGCTGTTAAACTCAGTTTAGAAAATATACACATATCTCTTTATATCAGTGTGTTTTCAGTAAAAAAAACAACGATTGGAAGCTATGTAGATTGTAAATTAAGTTGCTTATTGATGTTGTTTGTTTGTTTATCCACAGTAAACTACGACACCAAGCACAGAGCGAGCGGTTTGGATACAGAGAGGTAAGCCTGAGCCGAATATTTAACAGATACCTTCAGATCTCACGTTGATCAAGAATCTTACTCAAACATATTTTGTGTTCTTCTTGCAGGTAGTTTTAAAAGGAGATCCAAAAAAGTTGAATCTTCATGGGGTAAGAAGAGGATGTACATATGCATTTGTATTGATTTATGTACATGTTATTATATCATAGTAAGCAAGCACAAAGCTCTTAAAATAAATCGTACTGCTATGATGTGAAACAAAGCCAAGAATAATGTATCACGATTTCGTCTCTCATGTCATCTCTGTCCCTCTCCCTCTGTCTCTCTCCCTCTGTCCTGTCTGTCACTCACACAGCAGACGTGTGCTGTCTGCCTGGAAGACTTCAAAGTGAAAGACGAGCTGGGAGTGTTGCCATGCCAACATGCCTTCCACAGGAAGTGAGTACAGGAGAACACAGTGGAGTCATTCTTCACTCTTGTTACCACTTTGCACCAGCCTTGGGCTTGTTAAAATGAAAATGGTAATCTCCGATCGTGTTATAAGTTTACTGATGACAAGTCACATCGACTTTTAGCTTGAGTTTCCTGAAGGCAGCTTGGCGCTAGAATCTTTCTCATTCAACAAAAAGCCAATGGAAAAAGACCATAGTGCTGAGATTCATTCATTCATTCATTCATTCATTGTCTTTACCTGCGTATTATTAAGTGTCTAAAATTAAGGGTGCTGATCTGATACCAGGGCTTCGTTGCTCCAAAGCATCCTGAACATGAAGAGCATTTTCCCATCGGCAGGGGGGTTGGTGGGGTGGATGGGTGGTAATGTGATGTTGTTGGGTGCCTGAATAGGCGGCTGGGAACCAGTTTGGCCTTAATCTCTTCTTGGGACAACTCATTTCTCCCCTTGCTTACCTCTTTCTCTGTGTTTTTCCATGCAGGTGTTTGGTAAAGTGGCTGGAGGTGCGCTGCGTCTGCCCCATGTGCAACAAACCCATCGCCGGCCCTCCTGAACAGCATCACAGCATAGGGACTCTACTGGACGAACTGGTGTAACCTAGCAACCCCCTGCCAGCCCGGGTGGGATGCCGCCAGGCCGAGCCGGCTGGTATAACTTAGCAACCGACAGGAAGAGGACACTGTTTTGTTGTGAAAATGCAGCGAAACACCAACAGATGATAGTGAGTTGGGGTAACCTAGTTATCACCCGGAGGAAGACTCTGAGGGATGCTGTTGCCTAGCAACCATCCCTGAGATGGCGACACGACACCTTGTGGTGTCTCAGAGATTATCTTCAGCCACCCACACATCACTCTACCACTCTTCTTTCAACATCCCCTCTCCTCTCCTCTCCTCTGCGCCCGTCCCCTCACATCTTTATCCCTCTCTCTAATTGCCTCCAGCGAGGTTGATGGCCCTACTGAGGTGAAGGAGAGGAGCGACAGTCTCATGTTTCACATGGATGTGGACAAGTGAGTGTGGAAGGATGAGAGCCTTGGGTTGGAGGCAAGACACAGTGATCCCCTCTGAGCATGTGTGTGTTATATAGTGGTGGGCATCGATATGATATATTGATATTGGCTTGAAATGGAAAATGGATACTAAGATAAAGAGGTTATGCCTCTTTCATACTATTTGCAGCAGGAAGTTTTGAGACAATGCAACACACAAATTGATAGTTTCTGCTCAGTGACCTTGCCAACAGAACTGGCAGCAGCACAAGGAGGCGTTGAGAGAAACTGGGATACCTAGTTACACTGCTAACAATACAACAAACTGTCTCAGTTTAGAGAGGAGGGGAAAGGGTCCAACTAGGATGGACCAAAATGTTTTAAGCTAGCTAAAATTTAGTTAAGACAAAAGGCTAACTTGGAAACAAATGGTGCTCATCAGCTTAGGTTTATTACTTGATTATTAGAGGAGAGGGACTTACTGTAGGAAGAGCACAGATAGCTTTGGACAAACTTGTTTTATTCTCTGGTGGCATGAGATTACAGTAAATTAAAGTGATACTGGTTGAAGTTAAAGAGGGATTCACATAATCAGCAGGAATGATTAATATTGTCTGGATAAAGCACTGTTTGCCTCTTGCTATGGTCCAAGTGTAGCAAGTAAACTGCTGTTTTCATGAAACTAGTCTTTCTCACAAACCAGTATTATTGAGTTTGCATTGGAAAAGTGCAGCTGATATTGATATGGAAAATCCATATTGGTGCCCACCTCTAATATTCTGTATGTTCTACATGTTCTGGTTGGATTTGCCGCTGGGATGTGCTATTGTTCAGACATGTTTTGGTTTTATTGTTGTAACATAGATGGCAGGAATTTACAACTCGTGCCCCTGCCCCTCACTACAACAGTTTTGTTCTTGGTTGAAATGTGTTGAAGATTTTGTATGTATTGCACTCTGAATTCACAAGTGTTTTCAAAACCAGTTGCCATGCCTCTGTTCTCATAAAATTTTAGACCAAGGTTTGGAGGCACCGCAGCAGGTCTCCTGCTTTCAGGTGTGGTAAATCTTTTATAGAGTCTATGAAGTATCAGAGAGGCTTCTTCATCTGAAGATAAGGGAAGTAGTAGCATAGAATTTCAATGTTGTTGTGTTAATTTATCTGGGGAGCAACTAAATTCCACTTTTATACACAGCATTTTGTGGCATTACTGCTGGTGATTCTGTTTTACATTCCTTGATTGTAGGTTTTTGTGATTTACAACAATTCAGACACCTTAAGCAAACACTGCCTAACTTGAGCACAAATCGCACAAAGCACATGATCCAGATAGGCACCTGTACTGTAATTACAGTAAAAGTCAGAATGACAGGTGAGGCTGTTGACTTCACATGAGACAGTGTGCCAAGAAAGGAAAGATTTATCTAACCTGTTACAATTGCAATATATAAGCAAGAGAAATGTTTTCTCAGATTCTGGCCACATTCCACATTTTGTAATTCAATGGATGTAAATACCTTTAACTTGAATCAATAATAAATCCAGTTGTCTGTTTTGCTCAGCTTCTCTATTTGTTTCCTGATAGTGATGCATATCTGGCGCCATCATCAGGTAAAATACTGTACTTACATCTGAGATTTCATTCAGTGGTGCAATCTCTGAACTTGCACTGCACTGCTGCTGAGCTTCCTCATTCAAACAACCCTATCTATGAAAATGTTTGGTAATACTGCAGGTAACACCACTGTTTTCTGGTTCTACAGTGTAATTATTCAGAAACAAAATGTCTCACAAAATGTTACACAGCCACTCAGCAAAAAGTGTTGGTTTTTCAATTATTTTGAGTTGAGCCAATGTTGTTTGGAGAGTTGTTTGTGGCTCCGAGGCGGCTGTTCAAAAGTGTTAAATTAACTCTGATGGATGTGAACTGATATAAACACTGGCATCGAGTTGATTTTTACACTCTCTGAGTTAAATTAACATTGACAGGTTTGCTGTGTGATTTTGTTGCTATAACAGTACATCACTCGGTCAGCTGACACTGACTAAGTATGCCAGGCAGGCTGTTGGATTTGGACACACCTTGAGAAAAATTAAGTACTGCGGTAAGAGAGAGAACAGGTTTCACTCTTTCCTTGCAGCCTTCAACAAATGGTATTTGAACACAATCTTATACCTTGTCACTGTGTGATTACACTACAAAAGCTTTTAAATATACAGTAGATATTCTGAAACATTACAACAACAAATTATTAAATAGCCTACCTATTACCTTTTATTCTGACAGACATTCATATAGTGGGTTGAATTTGTGTCTCCTTTTAGAAAAAACAACTTTTTTTTAATCGATGACAAGGAGGACAAAGTAGAGAGCTTCGAGATCCATTGAGTTCAGGAGTCAGAGCAAATAAAAACAGGGACCATCTGCACTGTGGCCCATTAAATGTGCAAGTCCCCTTCCTATTGGTGGAACCCAACTGGTACCTAGCTATTTCTCTACAGCAGATTGCAGGTGGCAGAGCATCGAGAGTCTGAAGGGCATTCCTTACTCACATTGCCTTCTAATTAGACTTAAGGGCAAGCAGAGCCTCTGAGGACCTGAAAGGGAATTCAAGATTAAGGCAGATGGTCTGAGATCTCATAGGGATGGGAGTGAAGTGAACACTGGCTCTCATAGAAAATGAGAGAGAGGGAGAGAGAGAGAGAGAGAGAGAGGGAGAGAGGGAGGCACTGTGAAAGGGTGGAGACTGAGAGGAGAGGATGAGATAGAGGAGGTACTCAGACTTCTGTAGGACTCAGTTCAGCTCACTGTTGAAGGCCATTTCAGCCCTCAAGTTTGTAGATGAGAGAGAGAAGGAGAGGGAGAGAGAGCTGAACATTATATGCGCTGTATGTCTTCTGGATGTATAAACTTCTCTCTGATAACATACACACATCTTTACGACAAGACGGACAAAAGACTGCAAACACTGTCAAGACGTTCTCTCTTTATAAGCAAAAAAGAAAGTGACGAAGAGAGAGAGAGTGACAGTTTAGGGTGAAATTCAGAGGATTGATGGACGCTGGTTCATCTTGGCTGCGAAATCAACAGCAGTTGGTGAGTAGAATTGAATCTTTTTTTCTTTCCTTACTTTGAGTGTCACTGAGTGTAAAATGTGTGTTGGTGTGATGTTTGTCAGTTGCTTCATGAGAGGCATTTTTGTGTCTTTGCACACTGCAAGCAGTTTCACCATGTAGAGTAGATTTACAGCTTGTAAGGTTAGTCAACTGAGCTAACGCCATGATCAAAGCTTTGCAAACATTTCAAACAGATGAAAGGCTTTTATGTCAGCCACAAGTGCTGTGAAATATTGCAAACATAAGCATAATGCTCAGGCTTTCAAAATTATGGATGCTGTGTAAGCATTTCACTGCAAGGTCCAAAAGAGCCTGACGTTTTTATTAATATTACTAGCCTTAATGGTAGATTGCTTTCAAAGGGTCTGGATGGTATGAACACACACACACACACACACACACACACACACACACACACACACACACACACACACACACACACACACACACACACACACACACACATACACATACACTGACACTGCTAGGGTGGACCTGGAAACATAAGCAAGTCTTTCATGAGATCAGCCTCTACCTGAGCAATAAAGAGCCAACTGTGCTGTGAATAAACTTTGACGATGGCAACACACACACACGTGCATGTGCACAAACACACACACACACACACACACACACACACACACACACACAGGGTGGGAGACACACAGAGAAATGCTTGTTTCTGTCACTTCCCTCTGCAGCGTCGTGGCACTCAGAGTGAATGTAAGGTCAGGACTTTTTCTGTGTGTTTCATACTAGCCCAATCTAACCCTGACCAACTGTCCACCAATGGACTCAGGAATCCTCTTCTCTAAACTTTACAGCTGTTGTGAGACATTTGCTCTTGGGCTTTTAGTTCTGCAACAGGTATGAGGAGCCTGTGTCATGGAATAGTAGCGCATTTGGTTTGAATGATCTGAGTCTATATAACAGACAGTGGCCCAGAATTTACTGTACAAAATGCCTTTACGTCACATAACCCCCGCCATGCAATGTTTTGCATTGCATTTTCACTTGGGGCAAATGAGATTGTATTTGACTAATTATTCATCTTTTAAAGTGTATATTTATGTCATTCTAGGTAATTTCACCTCTCTGGGGAAAATCTCTGCACTGATGTGAGACAAACACATGGGTTCCATATGTAGGAGAAATGGACATTCGGACGCCTTCTGAAGATGCTGCTAGTGGATGTGACAGATGATATAACAAACTAAGGATGACATGAAAAGACAGGAGGAAGTCTCCTTTAAAAGCCATATATTTTAAACCATGGGTTGGGGCCCAAAATGGGTCACTTCTCTCTTTCTTGGTGCATCCCCACATGACAGAAGTATTATGTTTTAATAAAGGTTCCAGGCTACAAGTGTTTAAGTAACCTTGCACAAAAGACAATCCAGTAGACACTATGTTTAAACGGTGGCTGTTGGCCCTGGTGACCCGTGTCGGCATCATCGTGCTGGTCATCTGCTGCTGTCTGTCGCTGTTCTACCTCCTGGCCTGTAAGCCAGCAGCGCACCACAGCCAACAGTCTCTGCTGTGGTCTGGAGGGGCCACCAGTAAGGAGGGATACATGGCCTTATTACAGGAGAGGGAAGACTCTCACAGACATTACATCAACAGCCTGACCAAGCAGATAGCCCAGCTGAAGGAGGCTCTGCAGGAGAGGACTCAGCAGCTTCAGGAGTCACTGGAAAAAGCCAAGGCCAAAGGGATTCTGCCTCTGGGTCTGGACAGCCTGCACAAAGCCCCAGCACAGTCTGACCTTAAGGTAGGAACTCTAGGAGATGGATAGACTGGTTATAGACATCGATACAGATATAAATATAGATATACACTCACCAAGCACTTTTAACACCTGTACACCTGCTTATTCATGCAATTATCCATTCAGACAATCATGTGGCAGCAGTGCAATGCATGAGATCATGCAGATACAGGTCAGCAGCTTCAGTTCATGTTCACATCAAGCATCAGAATGGGGAAAAAATGTGATCTCAGTGACTTTGACCGTGGCACGGTTGTTGGTGCCAGACGGGCTGGTTTGAGTATTTCTGAAACTGCTGATCTCCTGGGATTTTCATGCACAACAGTCTCTAGAGTTTACACAGAATGGTGTGAAAACCAAAAACACCCAGTGAGCGGCAGTTCTGCGGACGGAAACGCCTTGTTGATGAGAGAGGTCAGAGGAGAATGGCCAGACTGGTTGGAGCTGACAGAAAGGCTTCAGTAACTCAGATAACCTCTTTACAACTGTGGTGAGCAGAAAAGCATCTCAGAATGCAACACGTCGAACCTTGAGGCGGATGGCACTTTGGTAGCCGGTTGACACTGAGCTGAAAGCTGATACCTACCCAGTATTAGTAAGGTGTTCCTAATAAAGTGCTCGGTGAGTGTATATATAGATATAGGCGCTCTTCTCTAGCTGACCCTACACTCTGACCTTCCTTTGGAGAGGGGAGGCAAGCAAAAAGTGAAATTCCCCAGCAGAGATCAATAGAGTATCCTATTATGCATGTAGTAGTAAATGTTACATCATGTCCTCTAGGAATTCTTCCGTTCCCAGCTGAACCAGGCTGAGGTGAACTCAGGTATGAAGTTGCCCAGCGAATACGCAGTGGTTCCTTTTGACACCTTCACTCTGCGTAGGTGAGTAGGACAAACGCTCGCTGGCTAGGATAAACTTAACCTAAACCTATCTAATATTGGTTTAATAATTACCAGTGTGAGTACCATGTAACTTACTTGTGTGTTTAACATCTATGCGATTGCATGGGTTCAAATCTCGCCCCATTCACTGTAAACTGTCACAAAATCTGTCATACTCATCTTAGTTTTAGTATATAGCAACTAGAACCATGTCAAGGTCAGCCAGCAGTGAAATCATACAGAGAGCGGATGCTTGTTTTGTCACTCAGGGTGTACCAGCTGGAGACGGGGCTGACCAGGCACCCTGAGGAGAGACCTGTGAGGAAGGACCGCAGGGACGAGTTGATCGGCACCCTGGAGACGGCTCTGCACGTCCTCAACGGACCTCAGCAGCACAGTGACACTAGCAGGAGGAAGCGCACATACTCCCCGTCAGACTTCATAGAAGGTGAGCGAGAGAGATGCAGCTGATGATGGACATTCATTCATTCTTCTGCCAGGGTCACAGGGGGCTGAAGCCTATCCCAGCATACAGTGGGCAGAAGGGAGGGAAGCATCCTGAACAGGTTGCCTATCCATTGCTGCACCAACAAAAGTAGAAAGATACACACTCACATTCACACCTATGGCCAATTTAGAGGCTCCAATCCACCTGATTTGCATGTTTTTGGAATGTGGGAGGAAACCGGCGCACCCCGAGGAAACCCATGCAAACATGGGGAGAACATGGAACTCGGCTGCTCTGTTTGAAGAGTCAAACAGCATTTTTTTGCTAATTTCTTAGCAAGTGTTGAATCAGGTTATCACAAAACACATTACAACTTCACAGTGTGGCCTCTGTCCGAAGAAGCCACTTGCGTACTATTGTGAACCTTGCAAAAGGAACAGAGGCTCCTTCTCTAATATCTATAAAATGAAAATGGCCTCTTCTCTTCTCTCTCTCTCTCTCTGTCTCTCTCTCTCTCTCTGTCTCTCTCTGTCACAGGACTGACTCGCACAGAGAGGGACAGGGGAACAGTGTATGAGCTAATGTTTAAAGGTGACGGCCCGCAGGACTTCACACAGCTGGTGTTCTTCAGGCCGTTCGGCCCTATGATGAAGGTGAAGAGCGAGAGAGTCGACACACGCAACGTGCTCATCAACATCATTGTGCCTCTGTCCAGGAGGGCAGATGCATTCAGACAGTTCATCAGCAACTTCAGGTATCACATGGACGCACAATAACACACGCACACACACACACACACACACACACACACACACACACACATACTAGTTGTGATCATATCATGACATCAATGATCTTCAATTTAAGTAATAAATTTGGAAGTTCTGTGTGAATCTTTATCTTAATGTAACACCTTGGGCAAAAGCCAATAACACACCTGCGCACCTCTTAGAGAATGCATAGAGAGAATTGCATAGATTTTAAAGGCTAGTTTCACAGATATGGATCGAATCCTAGTCCTGGCCTGAGAAAATGTAATTCAGTGGCTATCGATTTGTATCTCCCAACTCTTCAGCCTAATCCATATCTGCTTAACCAATCTGTAACGCCTCCCTCTGTGTTTCTGGTTCAGAGAAGTGTGCATCCAGCGGGACGGCAGGGTCCATCTCACTGTGGTCTACTTTGGCCGTGATGAGATAGACCAGGTGAAAGCCATGCTGGACCAGACCACCAGGTAAGAGACTCACTTCACAGGACTTGTCAGGACGATGTTACATTGACTTGACGTGTTGAATTTTTCAAAATGTAAAGTAAGTAAAAGTAAAAAAGTAAAAATCCACGCTTAAACAACATTCATCTACAGTGTCTTCCTGTGATCTTGGACAGCCCAGTCTTGGGTTGTCACATGAACAACTTAAGTCTCTTGTAATGATGTCATCAAGTGACAAATCCTACAGCTGCTCCATTGACAGCCAATGAGAGACTGACTTTGCGGACACAGTGAGGGCTGATTTTACATGGATGTATGCATGTTTTCTCTTTCAAAACTGTAAGCAGTACAATAAAATGAAAGGTCATATGGATGTAAAAGCTCAAACCAAGATTCGCTGAGTCTGCAAATGCATTATACTGTATACATTTTCCCATTAATTTTCAATAAAGCAGCTCAGGTTTTGTCACTTGATGACACCACAGATTACAGCCTTTAATCGTGGGGATAACGCGCAAATTTGTTTTTTTACTTTGAGTGATATGGATTGATGAATGAGTTATGTAATACTGAGATGGAGAAAGATTAAGGAAAACAGATTACTGCATGGCTGCGATGAAATCAGAGTTCACCTCGTCACAACTGGAGCTGTGTCTGTACTGCACTGCGGATATTTTGAGGATACAGTAAGATAATAACCGTAAGTGAGAGTGTGTCAGTGTTTTATAACTGTAATAATCAACTAATCCTCTGAAGCCTCTGGACCCCTGGGAGCATCACACACCACTCTGCTGTGCGTAGGGTGTGATGAGAAAATCATAATACAGCATCTGTCTTTTACAGTTACTGCAGATCTTATCCACTCAGATAACACATTATCTACAGGCTTATGGGTGCATGAATGTTGGTACAAAATAGATCCTCTAATAGTTTATTGTTAAGTACCTGAAAACTGACTATAAAACTGCACACTAAGTTGATGAGACTGTGTTTTCAAACGCTAATTCACTGTAAACTTTGGTATTCAAGACTTTCAAAAGCAACAGGGTACCTCCTTAATCCTCTCTTCTTCCCCCTCAGGGAGACTCGGTTCAGGAGCTTCACGTTGATCCAGCTGAATGAGGAGTTTTCTCGTGGGCGGGGCCTAGATGTGGGCGCCCGGGCTTGGAGGCGGAGCCAGAATGTGCTGCTCTTCTTCTGCGATGTTGACATCCGCTTCACCTCTGACTTCCTAACATCCTGTCGACTCAATGCAGAGCCTGGTGAGAGAGGGATACTAAATATTTACATAGGAGCTATTTCAACGTGTCCTCAAACAACATTTGAAGAAGTTATGCGCCCTTGGTCCATACTACATACATACTACTACATGGTACCTATGCATTTGATTGCATTTGAACGTAGGTTAAGATTGCAGTTAAGGTTTGGGTTAAGGTTGTAGTAAAACACATCACTTCATGTGATGTTCAAGATTTTTTCCCTGGAAAGACCCAGTGTTTGGAACAATGAATGCAGCAAATGTAAAATCTCTCATGAACTGGGTATAGGTTGAATCACTATTGTGTTAAAATCATCAATAGAGAGTAGCAAAACGGGAATGTATTTACATGAAAATGTCATAGATTATTACCTTTAATTTACACAGTCTGTGTTTTTATGGGCTGTGCAACACTATCAGGCCTTAGTGACACATTGATTAATTTATGGAACTGGTCATATTACAGTAGGATGTTTGCTTTACAGTAATTGCTTTTCGTCTCTAGGTAAGAAAGTGTACTACCCAGTGCTCTTCAGCCAGTACAACCCATCTCTTATCTACAGTAATCAGACACATCTCCCCCCCATTCAACAACAACTGGTAGGTGAAAATGCATCCAAAACATGTAGAGACAAATGGCAAAAGATACTCGAATGAATGAGAGAGAGAGAGAGAGAGAGAGAGAGAGAGAGAGTGAGTGAGTGAGTGAGAGAGAGAGAGTGAGTGAGTGAGTGAGTGAATGAGTGAGTGAGAGTGAGTGAATGAGTGAGAGTGAATGAGTGAGAGAGTGAGTGAATGAGTGAGTGAGAGTGAGTGAATGAGTGAGTGAGTGAATGAGAGTGAATGAGTGAGTGTGAGAGAGAGAGTGAGTGAGTGAGTGTGAGAGAGAGTAAGTAAATGAGTGAGTGAGTGAATGAGAGTGAATGAGTGAGTGTGTGAGAGAGAGTGAGTGAGTGTGAGAGAGAGTGAGTGAGTGAGTGAGTGAATGAGTGAGTGAGTGAGTGAGTGAGTGAGCAAGTGAGAGAGTGAGTGAGTGAGAGAGTGAGTGAGTGAGTTGGGAGGATGCAAAAGACGGAGCTCTGAACAAAGCGTCCTGGCATATTTTAAACAGGTGATAAAGAAGGAAACTGGTTTCTGGAGAGACTTTGGGTTCGGCATGACATGCCAATACAGGTCTGACTTCATCAACATAGGTAATGCACACCAAGCACCTTATTATCATGAATTTGTTTTTTCGCAGACATCAATCCAACTTATGCATCTCCTTATTCACCCTAATTTCTTCTATGCATTATACTTGTGCATTTCCTATCAGGTGGTTTTGACCGTAACATCAAAGGCTGGGGGCTGGAGGACGTGCACCTGTACAGAAAGTACCTTCACAGTAAGCTGATGGTGATTCGCTCTCCATCCCGTGGCCTTTTCCACTTGTGGCACGAGAAGCACTGTGCAGACGAGCTACCTCTGGACAAGTACAAAATGTGTATGCAGACCAAAGCCATGAGTGAAGCCTCGCACGGCCACCTGGGGGAGCTGTTCTTCAGACAGGAGATTGAGGCCCATCTGAACTCCCAGAAGCAGAGAAACTGAAGGAGCTTATGAGGACATTGGGGTTAAGGGAGGGAATGGGGCCTTCATGACACTATCAGTCGCTCTGATGTACGAGATATGCTCACTTATTCTGGTTTTCATTATAATTTATATCTACTTACATTACGTAACTTAAATTATGCCCCAAAACAGAGGCACAGAAATATAACAAAAAGCCAAAAGGTGACTTATTTTAAAGTAATCAAGCCATTGTCTCCCATGGACACATAAACTTAAGTGGAACTGACATCATATCAAATAATGTCTGATGATATTTTTGTGTTAATAAATGTATTAAATGTATGTTCTGTATTTGATCACTGTAGGTTTTCTTTCCACAGAAAAGTGAGAAAATGAATGCTGCGAAACTCACTGTTGAATCAGTTCACTTAACGTCCCTTAGCAATATTTTGTATTTTGGGTAAATATGAACTCACAGTCCCTGAACTACCTCTCTCTCTCTCTCTCTCTCTGCCTGTCTCTCTCTCTCTGTCTCCTAATTCAACGGTGGTTTATTGACATGAATACAAAAGTACTTACTCCCAAAGCAAAAACATCAAATAACAGCCTAACCAGAGTCAGACAGCTAACATGAAAATGTGCCAAACAACAATGAGAACAACAACAAATGCTTCAATAATATCATACTAATGGATCACTAAATCGATGGACAAAGTTTTTTTTTTCCCCATTAGCCTATGAAAGTCCATCGAGTTGTGACACGTTACAGTATTTAGCTGCAAGTGTGGCACACTCTTTTTTTCTCATAGAATATAGTGTAATTTTTTATTTGGGGAAAGCTTTTCGAAATTACTACATATTATTTTGAATTTGGATAGATTGGTTTCTTTCATTTCTTCATAGTAACCACAATGAAGCAGGAAGCACTGCATTACTCTCTCTCTCTCCCTCCCTCTCTCTCTCTCTCTCTCTCTCTCTCTCTCTCTCTCTCTCTCTCGCTCTCTGCACACATAATGGCATAGCCTATAATTTAATAACCTTTAAAGGAATGTTATAAATTAAGGAAACGGCCAACACCCATAGGCCTAAGGCAATGAAGCAGCCTGTTGGCTATTAGACTTTCATCATCTAACACATTAGGCTATCTCTCTTACGAAAAAGAAATATAGAAATGCTGTAATACATTTTAGAAGGATAAAATACCAATATAACAGTAAAACATAGCCTACATGAATCTCATGCAGCTACAACAGGGCGAAAAAAACACAAAAAAAAACAACCCAAAAAAACCCACCACAAAGTAGGGATCACTCTAAAGTCACTATTGAGTAACAGACACACTATAAGTGCCTATAAGGAATATGGTAGAAATGTTTGCGTTTGGGCTCTCTAGCCTATCCTGTAATATATGTTTGATACATTGATAAGCATTGATTGCACTGATGAACACTTTTTTCCATAGGCGAACACTTTGGAGTTTCTACCCACTGAGCAACTTTAGGTTGATTAGACGTTTAATACACGTCTAAATGGGTCATAGCCATCTAGGCTAGGTTAAATGGGGTTGAAAAGTTTAGTAGACGTCTCTGTCTTAGCTTGGACGTTGTTTCCACGTCATTTCAACGGCTATATCTCACTCCTCTCTCTAACACACAAACATATTGTTGTTATCATGTGAAAACCTTGTAACTCCAACTTGCTGATTTTCATGTTGTAACTTCATGTTGTAATCTTCGTTGAAGATTATATGCTGCTCTATGGGTTGAATAAACTCTATGACCCGTGGTGCTTATGAAACCCTTTCAAAACCCACCGCAAATTTGAAAAATGCATGGCGGTCAAGCTACAAATAAGGCTGTTTTGATCGAGGGTCCCAAAATGCTAACAGTACAGAAATTAGCGTTAGCCTTGGTTAGCCAGTTAGCATTTTGTGACCCTCGATCACAGTTACTTGCACAGTCGTCTGACAGCAGAAACAGAAAGATATGTCAGTGACAACACCTGTATTGTGTTATACATTATGTTGAAACACAAAATAAGTGATCATAGACAGTTATGGGCGACAGAAAGTTGGCTTTTTAACAATGGTGCCCATGGTGAGAGCCGAGCTATACCCTGTGGAAGTACGGCAGCCATGTTTGTGAAAAGGGCCTATTCACACTTTTGATGTTTATCTCTTAAACCAAAGTAAAGAGAACTAGACAGTTTTGACATTGGTGATGCACTAAAGTGTATTTCCCACTGTGTTCCCAATCAACATCATCTACAGACCCACAGATCATTATTGTGGCAGGGAAAGCCGACCAATTATAGATTATCAAGACACAAAGAAATAGGTTGAAAGAAAACAGTGTGTGTGTAAAAAGGTAAGTGTGTGCAACAGCTGCCCACATGTGTGAATACAAACATGATCTGATCTGGAATCATTTTTCATAAACTGTAAACCCTTCTACTCCCCTCGTGAGTTCGTTCCATTCATTTTGGTCGGTGTTTACATTCCACCGCAGACCAACGTGCAGGAGGCACAGCGCACGCTCGCCGACCAGATACTGTGTGTGGAGCGGACAAACCCGGATTCCTTAGTTATTGTCATCGGTGACTTTAACAAAGGAAATCTCACCCATGAACTCCCCAAATACAGACAGATTATTAAATGCCCGACCAGAGAGGAGAACATTCTGGATCACTGTTACACCACAGTACGCAGTGCCTATCACGCCGTCCCCCGCGCTGCACTGGGACACTCTGACCACGTCATGATCCACCTGATTCGTGCATACAGGCAGAAATTAAATCTCTGCAAACCTGTGGTGAGGACATCAAAAAAGTGGACCAGTGAAGCTGTGGAGGATCTTCAGGCGTGCTTGGACTGCACTGACCGGGAGGTTTTCAGGACTGCTACCAACAGTCTGGACGAGTACACAGAGGCTGTGATGTCATACATTAGCTTCTGTGAGGACAGCTGTGTACCATCACGCACCACGGTGAGGTACAACAACGACAAACCCTGGTTCACAGCCAAACCCTGGTTCACAGACAGAGACAGGTTTAAAGAGTCAAAGTACAGGTTTAGCAAGGCGGTGAGAGAAGCTAAACGACTGTACTCTGAGAAACTCCAACACCAGTTCTCAGCCAACGACTCTGCTTCTGTCTGGAAAGGGCTCAGACAGATCACCAACTACAAACCTAGACCCCAGAGCCTCCCTCCCCCCCACCACAGTGACGACTTTCTCCATCCTGGAGAGGGACGTTAACAGGCTTTTCAAGAGACAGAACCCCCGCAAAGCAGCCGGGCCAGACTCTGTTTCTCCATCCACCCTGAAGCACTGTGCTGATCAGCTGTCTCCGGTGTTCACAGACATTTTCAAAACCTCACTGGAGACATGCCACATACCAGCCGGCTTCAAGACCTCCACCATCATCCCCGTCCCCAAAAAAGCCAAGGACCACAGGCCTTAACGACTACAGACCCGTCGCCCTGACCTCTGTGGTGATGAAGTCATTTGAGCGCCTTGTGCTGTCACACCTCAAAAACATCACTGACCCACTCCTGGACCCCCTGCAGTTCGCCTACAGAGCCAGGTCTGTACAGGTCTGTAGACGATGCAGTAAACATGGCCCTCCACTTCATCCTCCAGCACCTGGACACCTCAGGAACCTATGCCAGGATCCTGTTTGTGGACATCAGCTCTGCCTTCAACACGATCATCCCGGCTCTGCTACAGGACAAGCTCTCCCAGCTGAGTGTGCCTGACTGCACCTGCAGTTGGATCACAGACTTCCTGTCTGACAGGAAGCAGCATGTGAAGCTGGGAAAACACGTCTCTGACTCCCGGACCATCAGCACTGGTTCCCCTCAAGGCTGCGTTCTTTCCCCTCTACTCTTCTCCCTGTACACCAACAGCTGCACCTCCAGTCATCAGTCTGTCAAGCTCTTGAAGTTCGCGGACGACACCACCCTCATTGGGCTCATCTCTGGTGGGGATGAGTCAGCCTACAGATGCAGACTGAACAACTTAGAGCTCAACGCTGTAAAGACAGCGGAGATGGTTGTGGACTTCAGGAAGAACCCAGCCCCACTCACCCCCGTCACCCTGAGAGACTCTCCAGTCGACACTGTGGAGTCCATCCGCTTCCTGGGCACCATCATTACCCAGGACCTCAAGTGGGAGCTGAACATCAGCTCCCTCACAAAGAAAGCACAACAGAGGATGTACTTCCTGCGGCAGCTGTTCAACCTGCCAAAGACGATGATGGTGCACTTCTACACCTCCATCGTTGAGTCCATCCTCACCTCCTCCATCACCATCTGGCACACTGCTGCTACTGCCAAGGACAAGGGCAGACTGCAGCTGACTCGCTCCGCTGAGAAAGTGATTGGCTGCAATCTGCCTTCTCTCCAGGATCTGTACGCCTCCAGGACCCTGAGGCGAGCAGGAAAGATTGTGGCTGACCCCTCCCACCCTGGACACAAACTTTTTGAAACACTCCCCTCTGGCAGGAAGCTGCGGTCTATCAGGACCAAAACCTCATGCCACAAGAACAGTTTCTTCCCGTCTGCAGCTGGCCTCATCAACAAGCCCCAGGACCCCCACTGACACGGACCCTTATCCCCTCCCCCCACAGGCACTACACGTTACATTAATGTACAGTCTCCACATCTGACTCAATGCATTACATTAACGCACATCCTTTTGGACATCTTTTTGATCACTGTATAGTGAACATATTCTCTATACTCATTATTTATTGAGTTTATTGAGTTTGAAGCCCGAATGGTGCTCAACTCACTCGAAGCCAACAGTCCTTGTTTTCAGTAAGTCACATTTATAAGATTAGATGAAACTTGAATGATTCCCGTGGGGAAATTGTGTCTTTTCAGAAAATGCATATTTCAACTCATTTTGAGCGACTCTCATCGACAGAGACCCTCAGATCATCAGGCTGGCTGACAAAGCCATCAGGAACCTGATGGAGAAGACGCAGCAGCGACCTGGCTCCAGCCTCCTCGGCCCCCAGGAAGTGCTGATGCTGGTTGTGCCCAAAGTGCTGCAGGGCTTCTGGATTCAGCCGGCGAGCCTCTCGTGCGTCTTGCCCTCGCTGCAGCTCAGCGACCTGGCTGTCGGAGTCACACAGGCCGTTCAGGATAAGCTCTCCGCTTCTCTGACCTCCACGGACCGCCAGGCCGCCTTCTCCCGCTGATGATTCCACTCAGCCAGCTGTAGTGGATGGAGCCGTGAACTCAACCCCTACTGAAGCTCCTGTGGTTCCTCTGACCCTCCCTAATGAAGGTCCTGTGGTTCCTCTGAGCCTCCCAACTGAAGCTCCCCTGGTTCCTCTGACCCTCCCTAATGAAGGTCCTGTGGTTCCTCTGAGGTTCGTTCACACTGTAGCTAATGGCTACTTCCATCAAGATGAACTTTGGCAATGACTGTACCCTTTTACTTTTCAAAGGTGAAAAAAAACAAGAAGAAGAACAGAGTCCGACGCTTCTTCCGCTGGCTGTTTAAAACACTTTGCTGCTGCTGTGCAGTCGAGGAAACAGAGAGGGACTGAAATCCCACTGCAACAAATAAATTCATTGTTGCATTGCAATCAGTCCATGTCAGTCAATTTTTTTCATTTACTGTGAATTGATGCATTGTAAAATTAAGAAATTATCATACAGGAATTGCATGATGCATATACAAACAGCCAACAGCAATTATTGTCACCCTTAATGAAAATTAGCAAAAATTATTGCATAAAATAAACAATAGGCTACTCATAATGATTAAATTTTTCTGCTCAAACCTTTGGGGAAACTACTTACTTTCACTCGAATTAAAATTATTATTTTTTTGAGTAATAGTATTTAGCACAAAAACATAAGGTTCAAAATTATTGGAAAGAATATTTAAAATAAAACCAAAGAAAGTGGCGTATGTGATGAAATTCTATTTTTTTTAATTGATCTCAATCTCCAGAAACTGTATTGCTGCCTTTCATAATTTCCTGTTTGACTGGGGTAAAAATATGAGGTTGCACACATGCAAAATCCCTTTGTCATCCAAAAAAGAAAAACCAAAGAGCTTTCAACTCAGAGGAGACAGATAGTTGTTTACCTACACAAATCAGGTAACGGATATAAAAAAAAATACATAAACAGTTGAAAATACCACCAAGCACAGTCAGGGCAATAATCAAAAAGTTTCAGAAATCTGGAACAGTTGCAAATTCACCAGGAAGAGGACGCATGTGCAAAATGTCCCCATGAACAGTGAGGAAGATGGTGAGGGAGGCAAAGAAGAACCCAAGGATCACAGTTTCACAGCTGCACAGTTTAGTGGACTCCTGGGGTCATCAAGTTTCAAAATCAACAGTTAGATGCCTCCTCTATGTCAACAAGGTCTTTGGAAGGAAGAAGCCCTTACTGAGTGCAACCCATAAACTGAAGTGCCTGAACTTTGCCAAGGATCACCGGAACTACAAATGAAATTGCGTGTTATGGTCAGATGAGACCAAAATTGAACTTTTTGGCCACGAACACCATCGGCATGCTTGGCGACAAAAGACGACTGCATACAAGGAAAAGCACCTGATGCCCACAGTGAAATCTGGTGGATGATCATTGATGCTTTGAAGCTGTTTTGCTGCTAGTGTTCCAGAGGGTCTTGTTAAGATCGATGGCATAATGAATTCTACTAAGGGTATCAGGATATTTTAGCCTAAAACCTGGTTATCTCTGCCTGGAGGTTGAGACTTGGCCATCGAAGGACCTTTCAACTAGACAATGACCCCAAACATACATCAAAATCATCACAGAAATGGTTGCGGGAACACAAAATCAATGTTTTGCAACGGCCATCTCAGGTTCCGGACTTGAACCCTATTGAAAACCTGTGGTCTGAATTGAAGAGGGCAGTCCACAAGCGCAAACCTAAGAATATCAAGGATCTTGAAATGTTCTGCATAGAGGAGCGGTCCAAGATCCCTCCAAAAGTGTTCTCCGACCTTGCCAGACATTATAGGAAGAGGCTCGGTGCTGTTCTCCTCTCCAGGGAGGCTTCGCCAAAATCGTAGGGGTGCCAATCATTTTGAAACCTGTTTTGCAGAAAAAAATATTGTAATACATTTTGTGTTTGAAAAACGTATTGTGTTAAAATAAAAGTGTACGACTTCCCCAAAATATGACTCATTGCATGTGTACGTTTTTTACAGCCATTTGTGCTCATTTTCATGAAGGGTGCCAATAATTCTGGAGTTGACATTTAGATGATGTCCAATCAACAGCTAAGATATGATGTAGAGTGTACTACTTTCACTTTTCAACCCTATTTAACCAGGTTTTAGCCTAGACCTTTAATCCACGTATTTTCAACACTTAAGTTTAAATGTGTAAACATGGAATAGTGGTCAAGTTTGCACACAGGTTCAGTTCTTTTATTTTTTATTTACTTAGGACATGAAAAAATAGTGTGGACAGAGGGTTCATATTCTAAGAAAGTAGCTGAAGGGAAAATGATAAAAAAAAAGAAGAAATAAATACAAAATCAGATAAACATTAAAAGAAAAAATACAAGTGTAAAATGTAAAAATTTCCAAGGAAAAACACTTATTTTTTACTTAGAACATGAAAGCGAGGACATACCTCTGACAGGGTTCATAGTTTATGATACTGAGTTTCAACCGATAAAAAAATCAAGTGTTTGCATTTGCAAACACTTAATTTAAAAATTGAGCACCCTATATGCGACTAGCAAGCTAGTGAGCATACTCTGCTAACAAGCGCATGGCATGGACAACTCAAATTGTGTCGATAAAGTTAGACAACTTATGGATAAAAAGAATACCGAAAGTGCAGATTTTCTCTCTTCCTATTTTCTTCTAAATCTGTTAACGCTGGTGCTGGAAAAACAACAACGCTGACTGACTGTAGGCTACTGCAACCTGCAAAAGAGCTGAAGAGCTGAATGTAGGCTACTTCCTCAAACTTCATTCCTGTTCTTCTTTAGCGTTTTACGTTGGTTCCTCAAACGTCAGTTTGAGCAATAGCAATTTAAACTATTTTAGCACAATATCCTACTTCTGATGTGCACCTTTTATACATTTCAAGCCATTTATGCTATGTTTAAGCATTTTTAGATATACAATAATTTCTTAACTCCATTGGGCTAAAAATGGGCTACACATAGCCTAACCAAACTAAGACAAACAAAAATAAAGCATTATCTTGTACATATGGACTTCTCTTGTGCATATTTTGGATATTTAAAGATGTTTATCCATTGTTTTAAATATGTAATAATGCATTTACTGTTTGGTCTAAAACAGGTCTACAATGATCCTGGGCTATAGGAGAGCTAAAGCATAGTCTACGCCACGTTGAAATCACTTCTTGTGCTCAGATAATTATTTTGTAGCCTACATATGGACTTCTCTGGTGCATATTTTTGATATTTACAGATGTTTATGCATTGTAATAAAACATGAATTGCTAATTGCTAATGATCCTGGGCTATATGAGAGCTAAAGCATAGACGCGACATTGAAACCACTGTGCTCAGTGGGTATTTATAGGCGCACTGATGTAACCTCATCATCTCCGCGACGCGCAGAGTAAAAGGTGGAGCCGGGTGGAGCAGCTCAGCATCGGGCGACGGCTGTCGTAGCGCCAAAGCAGGCACGCGATAGGCCCGACACGCCTGCTACCGGTTTCCCTGTCTGATGCTGCCTTCAGGCACACCTCGTAAACTACCCACTGTGGATTTCCGGAGCGTTAGTTAATTTATTAGAAAAAATAAGGGTGACACCTAAAAGAAAAACAAATAGCAAAAATATAAGCACAGGTCTAATGTTATTTGTAAAGGATGCCAAACAAGAACATACAATGATAAAATACATCACTTTTACTGCTACTACTACTACTACTACTACTACTACTACTACTAATAACAATATGCACCATCATCATCATAAAGATAGAATCATAATCATCATAGCCTAATCACAATAAACTTTATTTGTATATCTCTTTTCAAAACAAAGTTACAAAGTGCTTTACAGAGTCAATAAAGTGCTGTAAAGAGACATTAAAAGAGAGGATAAAGGATAGCAGAAATAGCATAAAATGAACACACAAAAAGCAGTCACACTTCAGAAAAAAAAATTAAGATAAAGACAGGAGAAGGGGAGAGGGAGAACAGGATCAAGATAGGACACATATAGCATACATGAAATAACAGATAAAACATAAGAACAATATAATATAGGAAAGTATGCAAAAGCCTGTTCATTATAGTTTATAGTTTGTTTGCTCTCCGCCCTCTCAACGTCACAACTCGCAACTCGGGTATCATAAAAAAAAATCCCATGTTCCCAGTCTTGTTTTTCCACTCCATTCACTTTGTTGGGTCGTTCATGCGCGCTGCCTCGTAATTGCGATATTTCCGACGGTACTTGAAGGCAGCAATAATCACAACTGGAGACGAGCGCTTCTTCTTGCTGTACCGGTAGTCTATCATTGTACAGGACAGGACCGTAGGCTGTTATTATGAGCTGAAGACGCCCCGCTGTATTATGAAGTTGGTTTGTGAGAAGCTGAGAGGGTGAGAGGCAATTCACATGTCTGGTGTTAGATTAGATTTAGCCTAGTTGAGTGTTTTATGACTTAGAGCATAGTATTTTACCTTATTTTTTTTCTTCCGCTAGTTTTAGTGTCGGGTTACAGCACAATGACAACAGCGTGTTTTAATTCTTTGTAGAAATAGCGAGACATGTGCGACAGATAGGCTGTCTCTCGCCTCGCCGAAACCCAGCCGGCAGCCGCTCAGTCGGGACTCGACATTTTTTGCAAAGACAGAGAGCCGAAGAGGACGCAACATGTTTGAAACCGGAGGGATCCCGTTCATCGTCCTAGACATTACCTGTTCTCTCCTTGGTACGTAAAGCTGATTCATACCTGCCTGTTTAACTTCCCTATTTACCAGGCAGTGTTGGTTGAAGTATAAAACTGAAACTGTATACTGAAATTGTTGTATAGGCTCTAAATAGTCGATAAACTGGTCTAACCAGGCCTTTTCAAGTGGTGTACATAAACATCAGATAAATACCTAAGGAGGCTTGAGGTTTTGGAAACCAGGAAGATGGAAAATAGGGCCACGCAAATTAAAGGCCCACCCTGTGTGACTTTTTCCAAGGAGCGCTGTATTTTTAGCTCACTGTAATGTAATCATATCACAAAAATGTTGTACTCATTTGTAATTTGCATGCTACAGTAAAATACAGAAAATAGAGAGAGTGAGATAGTGGAACTTCTTGTATAATCATAGTTTGGGCAAATACATTGAGGCAGTTGTTGTTATTCAGCATAATTTCTTTGACTAATGTATCAGAGTGAAGGAATACAGCCTTTAATAGCCACCACATTCAATTGAT
The DNA here is from genome assembly GCF_048128805.1 of Centroberyx gerrardi. Classification (NCBI taxonomy): domain Eukaryota; kingdom Metazoa; phylum Chordata; class Actinopteri; order Beryciformes; family Berycidae; genus Centroberyx; species Centroberyx gerrardi. The sequence goes on from NC_136004.1 coordinate 20,372,463, forward strand.
TTTTCCAGTAGAGATTGTGTTGTGCAATTTCCTATGTTGACTAATATGCAAGTCCTCCAGGGTGTGTAGTCAGTGTCTTGTGGTGAGCTTTGCTGCAGACAGAACAGACTGTTTGTTGCCTGTGTAGACTCATCTTCTCTATGTCTTTCTGCCAGTTCCTTGTTCTGGACCTGGCAGCAACACCCACAATATATTCTGGGTCCAGTGCCAAAGTATTGTTCCCTGCCTATCCCTGTATTCTAACATCACTGTTTTGTTATCTAATGTTTCATGGAACCTGTGTTTTTATTTCATATACTGTACATATTGTAACTGTAATACATACCTACTGATACTTACCTGATATACCGATCATAAAACAGAATGATGAACCATATACTTACCTATATACTCACCTCTTTGATGAGCCCTCTCCCTCTCTCCTTCTTTTCCTCTTCTTCCTTTCCTTTCTTTCTTCATATAGACTTAAGGGTTAATGTTGGACTCCTCTTCAGGTCGAGATGTCTCTTCCTTGTTAACGTAGATAATCTATAGAAAGATAAAACCTAAGTCACAGTGTAATGCAACACTAGTCAAGTCAATAGTCCAGTGATGTCTGCATTAGGACCAGTTCAAAATATGGCACATGTAGGCCGCTCTGCATTAGTTCTAAAAGGGCTAATAGGCCTAATCAAAGGGCAGTGACTGTGCGATAACTCATTTAGCCCACCAAGATATATGCCTTCACATGTGTAACAAATGACAAAGTATATCACAGGGAGATCATCTTATTCACTTAGACTGTAATGGCATGAAGAGTGTCTGGCGTTACCGGGATGCCTCCCTAGCTAACCTACATTATTCTTCCTGCAGACTCATCCTGCAGTTTATGAAAACCTGCTCTGCTCTGCTGTGTGGCTCACTCATTAGTTCATTAGGATGAGTGCAAGTGTTTTGTAGTTCGGCCAACACGCTCCTTTGCAATCTCTGTTCAGTTTTGCGACATTCTGGAAAGCTGTACAGGAAGTGAGTGTAAGAAGGGAGGGGAAGAAAGAATGTGTAATCAGATCAAGTCATAGCATGTCTAATGCTGATGCCTGTAGAGATTGGCATCATAATGCATTTCTTAGGCTTATCACAACTTTATTATGTTATGCAAAACATAGGATTTGAATGTCAGAAATAAAATATGTCCATGTCCCATTCGAGCTCACTTGCTTGTTTTTGCATTATTGATCCGGAGTAACTCAAGCCCTCAAGCTTTCTAATTCAGTTATTGTGTAACAACTGCATGAGTGCATACAGAACATTTCTCAAACCCACAAGAGCCACTTGTGAAAAACATTGTCAGCTACCTCTTAGGGAGGGGAATAACCAATATCGTTTGAAGTCATCCTATTTCTTTTCCTGTTACCGAATCCTTGGGGAAGGACAATTATGAGAAATGTGTAATAGATGGCTATGGCTCAAAAATCTCAATAACATTAGTATTTTGCGCCAGCTATTTGTCGTTTATTTTCATGTACTTTTGATGTGAAATCGAGCTGCTTGGGATTTAAGACACATTTCAGAGACATTAAGATGCTATCTCAAGTCATCGTCTGTCTCTCCCTTCTCTTTACCAGTTGGACTTCCATTTTTTGTCCTCACATCTCAACACGACCCATTCAAACGGGGTTTCTTCTGTAACGATGAGTCTATCAGATACCCCTTCAAAGAGGACACCATATCCTACCAGCTGCTGGGGGGGGTCATGATCCCATTCTCACTGATTGTGGCAAGTGAACACTTCTCTCTCCTATTCTTCTATAAGTTCTCCGACCTTACAGTGTCACTGCAAAAGTAGTCTGTCAGACTGTTTTGTTTGTCTTACTATTGTAATTTGCTAATTTTGCTCACCTCATCTCAGGTCCTCGTGTTTATTCAAGGCGTGTGGATATTTGCTCGAGAAACAGTTGCTCAATATTGAATATCTGCTGTTACAGGTCATCTGTGGCGAGTGCCTTTCTGTCTACATGTCTCACATAAAGAACCAGTCTCTGGGGACCAACTATGTGGCGTGTGTCTACAAAGCTGTGGGTAGCTATCTGTTCGGGGCTGCTGCCAGCCAGTCTCTGACAGACATAGCCAAGTACTCCATCGGCCGCCTACGCCCTCACTTCCTGGCTGTGTGCAAACCGGCCTGGGACCGCATCAACTGCAAGACAGGCGGGTACATAGAGAACTTCACCTGCACCGGGGACAAGTTCCTGGTGGATGAAGCAAGGTAAAAGCCCTGTACATGCATGAGCTTCCTCACCAGCATAAGAGAGCCTAGTTGTTTTAGATATAGCTTTACAATAGATGTTAACTGTTAAAAGCTTTCATCCTGTAAAGCCAAATTAATCCTTTCGTATTGAGCGTAACAGCTTGCAATCATGAACTCAGTCCTGAACTTATAATAATTATATGATAATGATAGAGTTTGATTATGATAGACCTTCTGTGATGTGAATCTAACTCACACACTTCATCTGAGAATGCGCCTAATGACACGGTTGCTGACTTATTTTTCATTCAATATCTCTCTGTTTTTCTTTTGTAGAGTTTCCTTCTACTCTGGTCATTCGTCCTTCTCCATGTACTGCATGCTGTTCCTTGTAGTAAGTACATATTTTCCATTACAGCTCGATTTTGGTTCACATATTAGTGCTAGAAACAATGGTTCATTAAATAACTCAGTCACCATATACTGTATCTCTGCTTTGGCTATCTGACTGTAATTGCCTGGTGTCATAAGCTATTGTTATCAGTTTCATATTCACTGTGAAAATTCACTCTAAAAAGATACTTCAACATTTGGAGAACAGTTTATATTAGCACAATAAACTGACTAACTCTTTTAAACAAAGGCACATTACTTGACAAAAATGTATACCTACCTATAACTGTTGCCGGTGAAAACATAACTGAAACAATAGAGTGCACTAAAGACACATTCACATCTAGAATGATATCTATAAAGATAACTCACTTTTATTGATTGTCACTGTTTTGCTTTGGCAACAGATACTGAAGTTTTTAATGGCAATAAAGCTCATTTGAACTATAACCTATAACGATATGTTGTTGCTCAACCATTCACACTACAGCGATATCTGCACTAATTCACATGCCTCCTTCTTTCCTAGAACTTTAATTTGATTGGTTGAAAATGTTTTATCATCCAAAAATCATCCATGTTTTTTGCATGCAAAAAATGGCTCTGAGATTGAGCCAAAACTATAGTTAAAGTTTTGGATGTTTTTATAGTTATTGTTGTCGTGTTGACATTCTGTTTACTTTGAATGATTTAACTCTTTCTATAGTTATAGTTATCTTTATAGTTATCATTCTAGATGTGAATTGGCCTTTAGGTGTGACTCCCAAGCTAATTTGTTTATTTCCACTTCTCAGCCTGTCTGTTCTTTCTCTCCCTCTGCCCTCTGTAGCTGTACATCCAGGCCAGACTGAAGTCAGAATGGGCGAGGCTTCTGCGCCCCACCATCCAGTTCTTCCTGATTTCAACGGCTCTGTATGTGGGACTTTCACGGGTGTCTGACTACAAACATCACTGGAGCGATGTGCTCGCCGGCCTCCTGCAGGGCGCTCTGGTGGCTGCTCTCACTGTGAGTTTCACCGTCAGAGCTGAACCCATTTGGATAATGACAGCAGAGGACGTTACGCATTATGTCATCATGGCACAGAATAGGAAAAAAAAGAAGTCTGGTCTATAGTGCTGAAGCGATTCGTCGATTAACCGATTAGTTGATTGACAGACAATCAATATCATTTTCATAATCGATTAATTGTTTCAGTCATTTATCAAGTAAAAATGCCAAACATTTGCTGGTTAAGATTTTTCTCCATTGCATCTCATTATAAAATGAATACTAGCTGCTGGTCAGACAAGCAATTTTATGACATCACTTAAGCCTCTGGAAACTTGTGATGGGCATTTGTCATTATTTTTGACATTTTATAGACTAAATGATTAATCAATTAATCGAAAAAATAATCGCTTGCCCTACTGCAGCCCCACTGGTCTACTTTGTTGATATCTACATTGTTTTTTGGATAGTACAATTACAATAACTGGGATAGCACACTGGAATGTGTTCTCTCTTTGGTCTCTTTCTTTCTGAGGCCGTTATTTACAGTCGTGCTTCTTTCCTCGCAGGTTTTCTTTGTGTCTGGCTTCTTCAAACAACCAGTTGACCCAGTGGTGACCCAGGAGGAGGAAGCCTCACACACCAGTTTACAGGACAACCCTTCCAATGGGAACCACTATGGCAGCACTGACTGAAACAGAGACCGTTACAGGGCCACGATCCCTTAAAATGGTTCTGGATGACCTAACACACAGAGCATCAATGCACTGCAGGTCTTTGGCATTAACTGCTGGCTGTTTCGATGCATTTCTTCAACATAATTTCCCCCCAGAGCCAATGATGCCGCCCGCAGGCTTTAGCTGTTGCCTTTGGTGTGGTGCGTAAACTTCAACTACAGGAAGAAAAGTGCACTAAGAAAAACTATGCTTTTTACTTTACTCCAGTAAAGAGAAGCAGACGTTTCTATCAGGTTTTTAGGTAAATCCAACATGTTATAGTGTGTATATAACATAATTTATGTAATGATGAGACAAAATACAGTATGTTGGATTTGCTTTAAAAAAATAACGATTGCATTCCTTTTTTACAGTGTGAGCTTGTTGGAAATGTGGTTACTAGTATATATTGGTCTGAGGCTGTCGTCATGGATGAATGAAATTCCATTTGCCCAGAATATAATGAGCGTCTGTGTGCACACTGCAAGCAGGCTTGTAGAAGGCCTGGTACCTGTGAATAAGAGAAGCTGGGCTGTCCTTAAACATAAAATGGAGACTGAACTCAGTCAGTTATATATTTATATTTTGGATTATTGCCTTAGTCAGATTGTTGCTGCTACCTGCTCTAAAGTCCCCTCCCTGATATCATGCCATGTAAACATTTGTAAATAATATGATTTCTGATGGAAAATGCAATGCAATGATTTTATTTTTTTTTTTACAATTTGTATAAAGCTCTTTGTGTTTGTTCATGGAACGGCTCAGAAGCTATAAACAATATTGTTTAGAGCAGTATTGGGAAAAAAAGTGACAAATAAAGAGAATTCCATTTTGCTACTTTGTTAGAAAGGAATCAGATGGTTTCTGTGTGTTTTGTCGGTCTAAAAATGAAGGCAGATGTATTCAAAGATCAGCGAAAGGTGCCTTGGACATGGTGAAACCTGCGGGAGGTTTTGGATCTGGATTCGATTGCTGTGGCAGACTATTTTATTTGTTTTTACAACCTTTTTTCAGCTAAATTGTAGAGTAACGGATGGCATCAAGGAAGAGAAACTAAGGGTGGGATTCAGAAACCAAATTCCCTCAGAAATGAGGGAAACAAAGGTCTAAGTGCTCTCAAACATGACACTGATGTTAGTGGCTCATCCATTGTCTGCACAGCCAGCCCATAGAAACCACTAGCATGCAAATGTAAAGAAGCCTCACAGCCTAATGTCGAATGGAAAAGCATGTTTGTTTGTTATCTCAGTGCAGTTTGCATGTAAGCGAGAGCAGGTTGTCGCTGGACATTCTCGGAGTTCTGCCAGGTTGAGAGGTCGACTTGTCTTCACCCAGAGAGGGTTTTGTCAGTAGACAGGCCCTGATCCTGGGCTGCAAATGGCCGAGGATCTGCTTTAGAGTTGAAATCCTATTACAGTGTCTGAGACAACGAGGCTAAAGAGATGCTTCACACTTAGTCACAGCAGTAAACCAAAGTTATCTTCAGTTTGTCATCTAGCTGTAGTTGTTGACAGTGGAATATATTTCATGGCCCGTGACCCTGAATAGGAATAAGCAGGAAAGAATGAAAAGATGTAATTTTAGAAAATGTTTGGGTAACACTTCATTGGGATAGTCCAATGTTTATACTTAATTATCGGGTGACAAAAAGTTGATGTGTGTTCATGATAAAATGCCATGTGTTAAGATTAACTCTAAACCAGACAGGCTATTTTTCACACTATTGTGAGTATCACCTGAAACTCAGTAGACGTTTTAGTGACATGATAGTCACTTGATAGGAAGTCAGGTATCAGCATTGGACAGTCCAAATAAAGTGCGACCATAGTTTGCGCTGAAAGGAATTGCATTTTTGTTTTTTAACTAAAATACTGCAATAATGTACATAACTACTTCTGCTCTGTGAATATAAGATACTCTTTGCAGAATAGCATAATAGGGAAACACTCATCCATTTAACTGCAATCCAGTTCTTTTCCATTTTCAGTTCCTCTTAAGATTCAAACATTGCCCTTATCAAGCTGGATATTCCGAAGTAATGTTACACATAACTCGGCATGTAATTTTTTGAGGAAATGTGTTCATGTGACTTAATTTGGAACGTCTTCCTGAGACACTTAGAGTAAACTCTATTGTCAGAAAAGAGCAAATTTGATTATGGAGCAAAACATTACTTTAGTTGTTCACATTTGAGATGCGAGGGGTTCCACACACAATGCTATCTAGGTGGAATATGCAGTGATACAGTTTTATAGCTTTCTCTCCAAGTACTTGACTTTGAAACTATGCATGCAACATAAAGAGAAATAAGCAGTGATATAGACATACTGTAGGTAGGTTGAAATGACTGGTGAAATTTCCTGGGGAGATTGCAAGGAACTATAAAAAAAGACCAATGCAAGTGGAAGTTGAGACCAGCGGCAGATGAGACGTGTATTATGAATTTGTCTACCATGTATCACTAACAGAGGGAGTTGGAAATGAACTATGAATGCAAAAATGTCACAAATATTTAATACACAGTGCATAATGGTTCCAAGTCCATTTTACCATTCAAAAACTGTTGCATTTGCCACAGCATCACTTCTGCCACCCCCGTGTCTCAAATCTGACCGGTCGTTTTGCCTGTTGCTCCACAGAGCTCGTGTTGTCACGCTGACCTCGACAATAGTCCTTATTGACAGCAGCTCCATTCACTCTCTGTCACATGTTTCGCTACATCTCACCAGGCAGTGATGCTGTTGGCGATACAAGCAGCTCATAATGCAATTGTGTGCAGTGGAATTGTCACTTAAATAATTAGATTCTATTACAAAGGATCCACCTATCCTATCCCCCCTTCTTTAATTTAACCTCCCACTGAACCTATTTTGTCCTGTACTGACACACAGCAGCCCCCTTTCCCATTACTCATGTGTGGTTGGTGGTGTATCTGTGAAGCATCTCGTTGCATCTTTTTGGCATTTGTAATTTTCCTCCTCCTCAGAGATGTTGGATGTGTTGATGTGATCAGATAACCTCAATCTGCCATCGTTCTGGCTCCTGTGAGACAAATAAGAAAGCTGTGGGCAGAACTTACTGACAAGGGGATCTTTGTCCATCTTATTAACAGCGTGAAATACAAAAATTATTGTAAGCCAACACTCTGATTCTGAGACACTTGGTGTACCAGTTCTAACCAAGCTCATAGATAATAAACTCTAGTAAGAGGCCACACCACAATAGATACAGAGAATGACTCTTACTAGTGAAAGGAGTGACTAACAGGATGAAAATAATGAATGGATAATGGATGGATGAATATATGAGGCTGTCAGTGGTCTTGAACTCCGCCTGTTAGAGGGACGTCTATGTGGTACAACAGCTCTAGCTCTCATCTAGTTCCCCGGCAGATCCTGTATGAGAGGAGATGAACAGAGAGATAGAGAGACAGTGAGAAAGAGAGAGAGAGAGCTGGGTGGAGGATGAGGAGGGGCTGGTGGTGCCTGGTTGCACTTAAAGAGATTGCAGGGGAGTTAGGCAGGAGTAAATGTGTCAGCAGTGGCAAGTGAGATGTGATTAATATGCAGGTGGAAGGGTGAATGGCGTGACCTCTACTCTTTAACCTTATTTCATAACTTTAATTCAGTTTTAGGTCAAATATACTATTTCCTAGGAATATTTTGTTTGGTTACGATCATGTCCTGATGCAGAAAAGTACACCTCCAACCATATCTTCATAGTCAGTAATACCTTCCCTGTGATACTCAAAATACCTAATATCAGGTCACCTGCATAACAAAAAAAAAAACAATATTAACAAAGTCCTTCCGTGTTTACTGTAATTTTGCTAACCCAAGCAATCCCATATGTGAAAAAATAGTAAATAATGGCCTCAGTCTGGTCTGAGTGCCTCTATTTTCCTTAAAATGTCTGTGACCATCACCACCTAGTGGACCGAGTACTACACTGACCAAGAGAAAATGTCACCTTTGTAATGTTGTAATGATATAACGTTATCTGATTGCCACATTTGCTTGAAATCTTTCCATTACCTTTTATAGAAGAGATGCCAAGTGTCTAATACCTTTTCAATCTATGCAGGAAAGTGAATAAATGTTCTACGTTTCATGCAATGTAATAAAGAATTGGGACAGCACAGCCTTTTACTGCAGGGCTGCAATTATTCTTTTGGAGCCCCTACAATGTCACAAGAGAAGACAAAAACAAGACAGAATACAAGATGGAGGATTTGGTTTGTGACAAAAGTCACCATATTTATTATCATTGTATCAAACAATTCACCCCATCATTCAAACCAAGTTTGAGAAACTAGGCTTACACTTTGGGCCTTAAAATACAGCGAGACCTTGATGAGCAAAATGGATGTTCAAGTCAAATCTAATGCCATTTGATTGCCCTCCTAGAATACTCTATGAACAGCTCATTATTACAGTAAATATTTGTATTCATGACTGTCTATGTGCATCGTTATGTATTCGGTCATTTAATGTCACCTGTATATTTTGGTGCACTGACATGTTAAGTGCAACATAAACATTCTTTAACATGTAAATGTTTTTAAAACAAGGTGTGTTCTTTCTTCTCACCTGGATATTACTCATCTGCTACTGGTGACTTACCAACTACAATTAGTTAAGCGCACAATCAGAAGAATGTTACAGCACAGTAGGGTTGTAAAATTTTATTCTTCGGAGAAATCTGTACATGGAGGTTCTGGCCTTCAGTGTGTTCACATACATAAGCATAATGGGGACACAGACAGGTGGCGCACTGAAGAACATGAGGAAGTGCTATCCATTACTCAAAACTGGACAGGAAGGTCAGTACAATCTGCTTCAGTTTAGCGTCTGATGCCTCGGAGATCTTGCCGTCGGCCCTGAAACATGAAAACAACAGTCAGGTCAATTCTAACAGATCTGCATTTACAGTTAAAAATGGTTCCAACACTATTGTCCAAAACATCAATGTGGCTGAAACAAAATCTGTCTCACCTGATTGAGGCGAGCAGCTCCTGGTGCTGGCTGAGGATGTGCTGCAGGAAAGCCTTCTCAAACTTTGTGATCTTGCTGGGCTCCATTTTGTCCAAGTGACCTCTGACACCGGCGTAGATGACTGTCACCTGCTCCTCAATGGCCATGGGGCCTGTGGGAGGGGGGGGGCCGGGTCAATTACATGGTCTAAATTTGCAATTACAATATTACCAGCCTAGGATTTTTATTATTTTCATTTCCTTAAAGTTACTGATTGCTACCATGATACTGTGAAACGGACAACATGGCTAAACCAGAACCCCCTTGAAATAAAATAAAAAGGCGACACTCACAGTACTGTCCCTGCTTGAGCAGCTCAGTGAGCCTGACGCCCCTGTTGAGGAGCTGCTGGGTGGCAGCGTCCAGGTCGGAGCCGAACTGGGCGAAGGCAGCCACCTCACGGTACTGAGCCAGCTCCAGCTTCATGGTACCGGCCACCTACGAGGGGAGGGAGGGAGGGAAAGTTGATTTAGGATACTTGCGATTTAAACCTCCTGCTTGATAAAATGCAGGATTCTTTTGTAGACAAAGAATCTTTGTAAAGTCAAACCCGCACATGAAATAACAGATAATCAGAAATTTAAAAATGAATCTCAAAGCCAGATATTACCTGCTTCATGGCCCTGGTCTGGGCAGCAGAGCCTACTCTAGACACAGACAGACCCACGTTGATGGCTGGGCGGATACCCTTGTAGAACAGCTCAGTCTCCAAGAAGATCTACAGCAGAGAGATCAAGGTAGGTAAATATATGGCATATAGCAATATAATATCTAATGTTTTCAGGCACTGTCCAGATCACTTGAAAGGACGAGTAACAGTTCTTGACATACCTGTCCGTCTGTGATGGAGATGACATTGGTGGGGATGTAGGCGGACACGTCGCCGGCCTGGGTCTCGATGACGGGGAGGGCAGTGAGGGAGCCGCCTCCGAAGTTGTCGTTCATCTTGGCGGCTCTCTCCAGCAGACGGGAGTGCAGGTAGAACACATCACCGGGGTAGGCCTCACGACCGGGAGGACGACGCAGCAGCAGGGACATCTGACGGTAGGCAACAGCCTGGCGGGGGGGGGGGGGGGGAGAAGAAAAATTACAAAAAAAAAAAAAAAAAAAAAAGTCACCACTTTGAATTCTGCCTCCATATTTAGATTCTCGCACAGAGCCCTTTGGAGGTCGAAGCACCTGAAACTTTTCCCCCACAGCTGCATTTTTTCCATCTTTTACTTGGGCTTTTCATTTTATTGTGGCAGATTTTAAGTTAAATGTAACCAGAAGCAACCAAAAAGTCAAATGTTGTGCTTTTGAGATATGGATATAAAGCCAGTATTCCTTGTAGAGAATTAAAATATCAGGCATGTTTTGAATAAGTTTTTGGCTTCCCGTGATGATCCGACCCCTCACCTGCTTGGACAGATCGTCGTAGATGATCAGGGCGTGCTTGCCGTTGTCTCTGAAGTACTCTCCCATGGAGCAGCCAGAGTAAGGGGCCAGGTACTGCAGGGGAGCAGCATCGGAGGCGGTGGCAGAGACCACGATGGTGTACTTCATGGCATCAGCATCAGTCAGCCTCTTCACCAGCTGAGCCACGGTGGACCTCTTCTGGCCGATGGCAACGTAGATGCAGTACAGCTTCTTCTTCTCGTCAGTTCCATCGTTGAAACGCTTCTGGTTGATGATTGTGTCGATGGCAATGGCGGTTTTGCTGTAGAATGAAGATTAGCAATCATTTTTGTAAGGTAAAACAAGTTCTCACTAACTTGACTCCTGTTAGTGCAGTGGTAGCATGTCCAAATCTCTAATAAAAGGATTTCACCATTTAAAGTATTTACCCAGTCTGCCTGTCACCAATGATCAGCTCACGCTGGCCTCTGCCAATGGGCACCAGGCTGTCCACAGCCTTGATTCCAGTCTGCATGGGCTCCCTCACAGAGATACGAGGGATGATGCCAGGGGCCTTCAGACCCACACGTCTACGGGTGCTGGAGCCCAGGGGACCCTGAGGACAGAAAAGACATTTGAAAGCAGAAACATTAAGCAGAACTGCTTTATCAAGATGCTGACAGGTCTTATGGTGTCATTAAAGAAACTACTATTACATGTAAATGTGCAGCACTTTGAAAATGTAATTATGATTTCAGCTAAATATAGTTGATATGCTGATGACAAAGGAAAACTAGGATTGTTTTAACAGTTACAAATTTAAGCTAAACTGTCCAAGACCAGAATTTAAATTCCATTTGGAGAGAATTTCCAAATAATAATAAATAATACAAATAGAGGTTCTAGTGGCACCTTTCCATCGATGGCATTTCCCAGAGCGTCCACCACACGGCCCAGCAGCTCATCACCAACAGGAACGTCCACAATAGCGCCAGTCCTCTTCACGATGTCACCCTCCTTGATCAGCTTGTCATTACCGAACACCACAACACCAACGTTGTCAGGCTCCAAGTTCAGAGACATACCCTGGAGGACAAAGTTATAGCAAGTTAGTGGAGTGCTGAGAGTGCTGATACTGTTGAATTAAAGACATTGACAATTTAAGGCTGTGTAGTATTTCAACTTTAATTCAGTCTGGGCAAAAAAGTACACTATGTTCTTTGTCAATTTTGTCAATTCAAGAAGACAAATTGCTGAAGGCGTGTATGCACTGTGCGAGTATGACCATTTCGTATGTGACACAAGTTTTAAAGGTGACATACAGAGGTCTTGTACAGCCATACCTTAAGTCCAGAGGAGAACTCCACCATCTCCTCTGCCTGGACATTCCTCAGCCCGTACACTCTGGCAATACCGTCACCGATGGACAGCACACGTCCCGTCTCCTCCAGGTCGGCAGAGGTGTCGGCTCCCAGGATCTTCTCCTCCAGGATGGAAGACACCTCGGCTGTGCCTGCGAAAGAACATCAAAATTATTGAATCATGCTTAGCCAGAACAGGACACTTCACTGAATGTGACTTTTTTTTGGCAATTCTGCAAATATGATGCAAAAAACTTCAGACTATCCAAGATTTACTGATATATTTGACAAAAAGGTCAAAGCAAGACAGGTGACAGTTATTTAAAGTTCACTCCCTCCAGTGTTTTTTTTTTCCTTCTCTAGCAGCCCACATATTTTAAATAACTTCCTGCAACCCAAGAGTAATTATGCATACTAGTGTGTTGGCTTATCCCAAATGTATTTAAGATATAACCCTGTCGTAAGCAATTCAGCCCATATTCCATAGCAGGAACATGGAAAAGCTGTGGGAACGTAGCACGATCAATGACCTTTATCAATTACTCAGGCGAAATCCGAGGATCCATTCAATCACCTTCGGGTGCTGACCCGGAGACTAAGGAGAAAAAAAAACAGGGCCTCTGGTCATGTTGCCTTTTTGGCTTTCTCACCTGTCTTCTGCAGCCATGGTCTGTGTGTGTGGAGGTGGTTGACCCCGACGCAGGCGGCCGGTACAGTCTTGGACACCTAGATTCAACAACAGACGGCGTCTAATGAGAACAGCATTTCGGTTGCAAATCAAACTATGCATTTATTGCTGTAAGAAAACACGAAGCGACATTTTGATATCTCCCTTCAAAAGCAGGATCTGGCGTGTGCAGTAAAGAGACATGCGCTGTCAAGCTTTTCTGACCTTCAGAGCGTGGCTGAATGAAGTTACCGCTAGCATTAGCTTCGCCTGCTCGCATGCTAACGTTAGCGCTGTCCGTTGCAAGACGCAGACGGCAGTTTCACAAGGGCAACATCAAAAAATACCGATTTTTATGTTTTCAAGGTCACGGACATGACATATTTATCAAGACAGTCTTTAGCAAAGTTTAGACCGCATACATAAGTCGATGGCAAGCGCGTGAAGGCAACGTTAGCGGCCTGTGTCGTTACCCTTCACGCCCACAAGGTTCACAATGACATTTGACAAACTTGCAACTTCACAATCAGATGTAAATTATTTAAATAAAGCACTTACAAATCCAGCCCTTCTTGGCAGGGTCCTGGCCAAAGCTGCTGCAACTCGCACGGATAGCATTTTCTCGGGTTGCTTGTGACCTGTCCTCCACTTGTAGCAACGACCTGCCGATGAGTGAGAATGTAATGGCTGAATGGATTCTTCTTCTATTTATTTGACCGTGGCAGAAGTTGCCTACTTCCTAATGGCGCCACCTGCTGACACGGAGACGTTACGACAACGGCGCTGCAACATCGCCCTCTTTTGCATCGGACATAAAATGACATGTCTGCTTTGTCAACGACAACCAAGTCAGACAGTCGTTTGCCCGTGGTGCTAGCCAGCAACAACCGCCTGAATGTAGATCCGCATGGGCTATTTTCTCTCTCCAAATAACCCAGCGGAAAAATAAGATAAGGATCCCAGGATGGTTTTAGTGCATGTCGGATATCTGGTTCTTCCCGTATTCGGCTCAGTAAGAAATAGAGGTACAGTATTAATATTCATATCGATCCAAAACATGTGCCCTGTTTATCTTAATATTCACTGCAGCTACTGGCTAGCTAGCTCGAGTTAGCTGTTGCGTTAGCTCGCGTTAGCTAGCTTCTTCAAATTAAACGCTCAAATATGTGCGAAACTGCCTGCAACGTGAGACTACTTGATATTTTGTTCAGTAAACCGCCGAATAACATAGATTGCTTGGTGTAATTATGCCTGATCAAAAGACAAATTTCGCCACTAAAGACCAGCTAACTGGCTAGTGGGCTCAGACTATTCCCTGGAACGGAAACATTCCCACAAAAGATTTCACATGCTCAGGTCGTGTGGTCCAAAATACATGATTTAGAAAATACACTCGTGCACATAGAGTTGTGACACACACCATTACTTAAGGAAATTGCTTTTTTTCATATTGATTGTAAAATTGTAACGTTTCGATGCATTTTGCCATGACGCTATCGTTTATTTGCACTGTTAAAATACCGCAAAATAGACCGAGCCTCCTAGCCAGTCAGCTTATCTGTGTCTGGATGATGTCATTTGAAGATCATCTGCTGCTGCTAGCGCTCACCTTTTTTCACCATTTCTGTAATTATTATCTATGTTAACTGCTGAATTTATTAATGGTTACATGGCTAATTGATTAGTCAGCTTTTACTCCCGTGCCATCTATTCATCAGTCGTCGTTTCTATTATTTACTAATTGGCAAATTAGCAGCTGTTTGAAGCTGTCTGGCGAAAGACCCAAACATGCCGCCACAGTAAAAACAATTACAAAGCTACAGTGTAACATTAATTTCATAACAGTGGCATCAATGATTTCATTGTGCTTTTATTTCTGTTCTTATTCCCTGTTTCATAGTATCGAGGCTGGCTCTACATTCTGCATTTATCAGATCTTTGTCGTCCCCCCCATTGTGTAGCTAATGATCATCTGCTGCTGTGTGGTGTGGCGTGGCCTCTGCCTGTTCTCTGCATTTAGCTGTATTGTGAATCCCTTCTTCATTTCCTCTTTCCATCAGAAGACGACATTGGTATTAAAAAGCACCCCCTCCCAAGATGTATTCAGCCGTAGATTTTCCATGTAAAACAGACTAAAAAAAAATAGCTAACACCTAGAGCAGAGCACCTTTTGTCTTTTTTCTGTCAAATTGCTGTAGCACTGAGTAAACATTTTAGCTCCTTTTTAGATATCAGTTGAATGTCATTGTGTACCTCCCATCCAGTCTTGATAGACAACATGCTGTAAATTCCTGTAAAGTGGATACATTTTGCATGATCTCAAATACTGCACTGCATTGTTGAACACCAGAATTTGGCTCATCTTCCTTCTCTTCACACAAGGTGCAATGTACATGATTAAAATGGCATTTAATAAAAAAAAACAAAGCATGCAATTTGGAACCGTATGCATGCCATTTTCTTATTGTTAAGCTCAAACTCGGCATTCTAGCAAATGCTGCCATGTGATCACTTGAAATGATTGAAGGTACACTGCACCTGCACACAACAACCTGCCATAACTGTCTCCATTTTTTGTGTAATCCTTTGTTCCCCTTGCAAATTTCAAGCTTTGAATCACACTGAATTGTCAGGGCGGTTTGCCCTCTAAGGGCAAAACAAAACCGTAAAGATAAGTAGGCAAAACATGCTCACTGGTGGTTCATCACTTCCCAATTTCCCCCACTAACATAAGGCCAAAATGCTATCCATTTCACAGGGATGCCTATTTCCTGCACTGCTAAAGAGATCCTCTATTAGTAATAACGTCTTTATTGTTTGGTTGTGGTCTCTCTTTACCTTTTGTTCTGGTAATAGTACTTTCAATGCATGGTCACATTTATGATTCATAATTTTTGGTTTTTGTTTTTCTACATTGACTAGTAAAAATCCAATGTAATCTTTCTGTAGTAAAGATGTACCCTGCTGTACTGGAATCATGTGCTGTAGCCAACACGTCTGCTCATTGGATGCCGCTTTTGTTCTTTTTAACCCTATATGGAGCATGGTGGGCCTTGCCTTCAGTCTATGTTGTTTATTTTTGTTGCATGGAATTATACTATTATTACAAACAAACAAAAAAGAAAACACAAATTCCACATATACTAATATTTTTCAATAAAGAATATAGTGTTTTTCCTAACCTTCAGTGTGCTTCTTGCTGATTTCCATTTATTGTCCTCCCTCTCCCTTGTCCCTACCTGCCCCCCCTCCACCCCACCCACCTCCTCTCCCGCTGTGACAAAGATAGACGATTTCCACGCTTCCTTCATCACAGGGCCTGAATGAGTCTATCTGCTGTCATTCATGGTGATCGTTTCACTGAGACGCTTGAAAATGCAGCGTGCTACTTTGCAGTCTAGACTTGAGCCTTTGACCCAGAGCAGCAAGGTCATCCCTTGTCTGCTCAACTGTAGTGACGGGCTGTCAAGCCGAAAATCTTGCTGAAATGTCTGTTAACCTAAACACATTGTTTATCTTCCCGGATGTGTTACGACAATGCTGCATTTTTCAAGTGTGCTCCTAGTAAATGCAATGTAGACTTTGCCTATTTCCTCATGATTTTTAAAGATTTCCACTGTTTCCATCAGAATTCGTCATGCGTCTTTTACACTGTCAAAGCAGATTAAAATCAAACTGCACTGGAATTCTGCATCTTCTACATGGATCGCGCTCTTTTATTGTCTTTAAATTTGTAGGCTCCTGTAAAACTCACTACTTTAGGTTATGTCAGATGGACATAACAGATCACAGTACATTCCTTTGCAGGCCTAATATGGCTCTCTTGCCTGGGTTTTCTTCAGAGGCCCTAATCAAGACTAAATTTGTTGCAATTTCTCAGTCCTCCCTTAATCAAAAAGGTCTTTGTAAGTCGAAGCACAGTATTAAAAACATATTGCACCACGGCACAAGTAGGCCTGTCTTTTTCTCCCCGTTGAGCCTCGACAGCAGTCAGTTCGCTGCAGCTGCCAAATAGCTGTGGTTAGGGAGAGCGAAAAAAGCATGGAAATGGCATGAAATGCATTCAAGCTATTTCCTCTTAACTTCCTCTTAAGAATAGAGTAGAACTACACTGTATGTGTGGATAATAGACCTCTGTGAGGCACAAATAGAATATGTAATGAACAACATGAAATTCATTACTTTGTATCATTTTCTAAGATGTAGTCAGGGATTAGTAGTAGTATTCTACTGTAGTAGAAGTAGTCTTATTGTTCCATAACATCAGCTACGTGGAGACTTGGCATCTAAAAAAGCTAAAATCTATATCTTATTGACAGTCAACTGATAATGGTTTTCACCCAGTGCACTGGCCCACTGTCAGCTGCAGAATTTCCTACAACTGAGCTGCATTGAAGATCATATACTGGTAGTTACAGAAATCGTCTGTTCTGGTCCAGTCCATTGTCTGTGAATCAGAAGACCAGGAATCGAACCAGAGGTCGGAAAAGATATCAAAGAACATTTAATCACATTTGGAAAGCTCACTTTTTGTAAAGAACTAAAAATGTTATTCATTTTCATGGTACTTGTGGTAATCATCATTTTCCCCACCCCACAGAAGTATTTTTCACCATAGGTAAGAGATAGGGCTTCATTAAGATGCTATATCGCACACACACACACACACACACACACACACACTGACACCACATTTCACCCACAATTAATTCCAGCTAATCTCTCCCCTCAGCTGTCTGATAAGTTCTCCTTATCCTCCGCAGGATCCCATTTCAACCGGCAACAGCAACAGCAGCAGCAGCAGCACAGCCATGCTACCTCTTGCCGGCACTTCCAGTTAGGTCCTCAGGCCCCGCTGCCCATGGACTTCCCCATGCCCCACCCAGGGCAGCCCCAGTCAGGCATTAACCCCCACCTGGCCCCTCCCGGCCACCAGCATGGCCCCCCGCTCCACCCGCCCCTCAACTCCCTGCCCGCTCCCCAGTTCCAGGACATCCCCGCCCCTCCCTTCCTACCTCAGGCATTACACCAGCAATACCTCCTCCAGCAGCAGATCCTCGAGGCCCAGCACCGACACATCCTGCCACCCTCCAGGTACTGACGCTGGCTGCCTCACGTCACATGAACAAAAAAGAGGAAATTTTAAGCTGTTTTGTTTTCAGTTGATCTCACGATTCAAGCAACCCGCCGGGGTCTACAAGGGTTTCGCTCTAAAAAGTCCTAAAGAAGGGTTACGATCATATTTAAGCCCATTTCTGTTGTAATCTCTTTGTAAAGCTCATATTTCCAGACTGTTATTAAACACTTGGTTATTCCTCCTCAAGCAGACGCACCCCAGAGAGAGTTCCTCACCAGCCCCACAGACTGCGGCCTGGGTATGAGTTTGCCCCCCCTCTCCATGTCCCTCCTCAGCCTGTGGTCCAGCAGCCCCGCTACCTGGCCGAGGGCACAGACTGGTAAGCAATCTGCCTCTTATAATACAGTGTACTGTCCTACAAAGGCAACAACTTGTTTAAAAGCTTAATTGGGTTTAGATTTCATAT
Source organism: Centroberyx gerrardi (assembly GCF_048128805.1). NCBI lineage: Eukaryota > Metazoa > Chordata > Actinopteri > Beryciformes > Berycidae > Centroberyx > Centroberyx gerrardi. The sequence continues at coordinate 20,390,768 of NC_136004.1, forward strand.
CAACAGAAATCATACCGTTACATGCTACAAAATGATATACTACTCATTTCTGCATCAACGCTACTTTTGTAGGCACAGGAGATTATTTTTCAAGTCATTTTTCTCAGTTTCACTTCTCACACTAGAGCTGTTGTCAAAAGACCGCCTTAGTCAAGGTCAATTTCAAGATCTAGTCGAGTTTGAGTCAAAAAAGGTGGAGAAAAACAAATATTTGAAAAGTTTTAGCTAGTTGGGAAAAAGTCAAGTAAATATTCAAAAATGGCCGAGGCCAAGACAAATCCAAGATGTCAGAAAAATAGTGTTGACACGGAACTGGTTCACACACAGTTACTATTGTTTGGCTTTGTAGGAGAGTAGAATAGAATAGAATACTGCATTATTAAGTTATATCATGTTGGTTTATTCAATATAATCATTATCTCTTTGCTGTGTAGAAATCTACTGATCCCAAAGGACAATTTACCATAAACCCTGTTAAATACTGAGTTTGTTTAATTCAGTGTGCCGTTGAGTGACTCGTTCCTAACTTGGGTTTCTGTCCAGGGATCTGAGTGTGGATGCCGGACTGCCCCCCCACCAGTACCACATCCATCCGCTGCCGCAGCACTATCAGCACTACTTGACCTCTCCCAGGATGCACCACTTCCCCAGAAACAATGCCTCAACGCAAGTGGTGAGCCCACCTCAGCACCATCAATCATGACGAACGTCCGTCTTGACAAACTCCCGGCGTCTCTCCTCCGGGTCTCTGAGATTAATCCCGATGCCGTCATCCTCGGCCAAGCAACAGGGGATGACTTGTGCCCCTGCTTTTCTTATATCCACTGCAGCGCTGACGTTGGCTTCTTTTATCTGTCATCTCCCAGGTTGTCCATGAGATCAGAAACTACCCGTATCCCCAGCTGCACTTGCTGGCTCTGCAGAGTCTCAACCCCTCCCGCCACGCGTCTGCTGTGAGAGAGAGCTACGAGGTTTGTCCTGCTACTTCCTCTCTCTCTCTTCACCAGAGCCACCAGTCTACACTAATTTGTCATTGTTGCTCTGTGACCAATGCTCTAGGCAGGCTTGAGTGTGTAACCGATTTTCTAATTTCCAATTACTCTGGGTTCCAGATGCCTCAAATGGTCCAGATCCCTTTATCTCATGACAGTTGTTTTCATTTGAGCAAGATGTATTTGTTTTCTAAGAATGTGCCGTTCTTGATGCTTGAAATACCAGCTTTGTGAGTGCATAGCAAAATTTTCCACCATCACATTTCTTTTGTATTTATTTTGTATTCATAAACAACTTTTTATTCAGTTTTTCTTCAGCAGGCAGTTACGACATGATTTTTTTCAGACTATGAACAGTTACCTCAAAGAATTAAAAAACAAGCTTTCTCCCCCAGGTTTTACTCTCTTACCTCTGTGTTGGTGTTGTTCCCTTTGTAGGAGCTCCTGCAGTTGGAGGACAGACTGGGCAGTGTGAACCGTGGAGCGGTCCAGACCACCATAGAGAGATTCACTTTCCCACATAAGTACAAGAAGGTAAGATCGCCATCAGCTTTTTTTTTTACCCGCTAAGTGTCAGGTCTTCTTGCTGTGGTGTGGTACAAATGAAGCAGAGCGCAATCATATGAGGAATAAGATGAGCTGGATATCAAAGAATGGAATGAAAAGAGGGAAACACCGGGTCAAGAGGAACGCAGAGGGTAAAACTGAATAGAGTAGAAGGGAGTCGTCAGCGGTCGTTAGTCTCACATTAGTTAAAAGTTCAACCTAATTTCTGTTTGATTAGTCAGACAGGTCTGCAGTGTGCAAAATTCAAAGCTAGGGATGACTCATCCAGCTATCTGCAGATATGTGCGTGGAATGAATTTTAAAAAACGGTGTCTATAGTGAATATGACCCAAATACTTTGGAATGAGTTAGAGAAGCGAGATCGCCGGTGCTGTGTGAATGGGAAGACGCTATTGAGTCTTTTCCAATTGATGCCTGCCTGGGCAGTATTTTCTGAGAACCGTGATTAGGTGACTATTTTCATCCCGTATGGGCTGACTCACTGATACCCGTGGCATAAACATCGCAACTGACACGCAGCTGCACGACACGCTATGTTAATTAAAGTTTGTTTGCTTTTGTATGATTCCCTCGACAGAGAATACCCCAGGACCTGAAAATGTGTCTGGATGACGAAGAGCTGGACACAGATGAGAAGTGTACCATCTGTCTGTCAATGCTGGAGGATGGAGAGGATGTCAGGTACAACTATACATTCTTATTCTTGCAGTTTTTCTAACAAGGAAATGTTTGTTGTGCAGATGTCAGCGCAGTTTTGTAGCTTTACTTACAGTTCGTTGTCTCCTGGAAGATGCTGGGCCTGCCAGCACAGAGCTTGTCATCGCTGGAGGTTTTATTTGGCTTGAAAACTCCTGAGACAGACATTATGGGATGCCTCATTTTGTTAATGTCTGTTTTTTACAACCAGCCAGACTCCGAACCTGTGCAACACAGTGGACTCTTAGTTTTTGAGGCTGTTTGGGTAAAGTTGCTTGAAATATTACATCTTTCCAGACCACATTGTGCCTGCTGAGGAGACATCTGGGATACATTAAGTCATCCGAGTCTTCACCTTTCCCCATTTATCATATCTGGTGGTGTGGAGATTCACTGCACTTGCATTCAGAGTGGATGCATAGCGCTTTAGCAGCTTTAACCCTAAATAGGCTATGCCACATTAAGCCAAAGCATCAGGGTGAAAATCCTATCATTGGCTTTCTTCCAGCATCTCGTCTTGAAAATTTTGCCGGGAGGCAACATAAGCATTTCACAAAATGTTCTAGTGCATGTCTAGTGTTGTGACCTGTCTGACTGGCAAAGTGATAGAGCTAGTTTTTTTTTTTCTTGGAAACAGAATATGAGGAAAGGATAACAAGGTAGATGGCAAACACTGAATACCTCTGGTTGTATCTCATGTAGATGATTTCCTGATCCATTTCTTCATTAAAAATAAGAAGATTAGGCAATGATGGGTTTGACTATGCTTAAAGCAGACTAGAAACTCTCAGAGGTATGGTAGTGTACATAATGATGCTGTATTTAAAGTGCTTTTAGACTATTTTGGTAATGTAACCTGTTTTGGTGGGAATCCATAAGCTCTCTATTCTCCAGAGCGTCTGTTTGTCTGTGCGCACTGTCTTAGGCCTATGAGTCACAGAGTTAAAGGAGAAGACAACTGAAGAGGATAGGTCTCTGAGTCACAGGCAAGCCAAAGACTTAAAGGCCTTTGACACTGGTATAACCGAGTTGAGTAACCACAGCTGTTAGGTCGCCGCATACCGCATACTAGAGACTGCATTGTAAGTAACAACCTTGTATAAATGTTAATGTAATGGTTGGCACATTTTCTTCAAGTTAATTCAAAATAAGAGAAAGCCTCTGTGCTCAGACCGGTCGCTGCGTGGTCCTGGTATTAAAATATCTTATTGAAATGTGTCGCACACAGCAAATGTGATCTTAAGACGAGGATTATTCTATTCTCATATCAGCAGATATAATTACAAGTTAATTCCTAAATTAATTGTAAAACGCTCCTGACCCTCTGTGTCTTCCTCCTCCTTAGGAGATTACCCTGCATGCACCTCTTCCACCAGGCGTGTGTGGACCAGTGGCTGGCCACCAGCAGGAAATGCCCCATATGCAGAGTGGACATTGAGACCCAACTGACACCTGACAGTTGATGCCTCCTGTCGACTCTTGCAGCTTTGGATCTGGTCTCGTAATTCTCCATTGCCTCCCCAGGGGAAGCTCTGCCAAACATCCCACTTCCCCTCTGCATCACTTAACGAGCCTGCCTTCTGAGCCAGCCGAAGAAGACAACCAATGTGACAGAGGGATCAACAAAGCACACTCACACACAACACAACACAACAAGGAATGGGTTGATGCATAGATAGGTGGCTGGATTGATGATTGGTTGAATGGGTTGGATGTAAACGGTAGGAGGGGAAACGTATGGACAGATGTGCTGAGGCTTCCCATGATTCTCTGTCAGATTGTGTACCGTGTGTACATTTCTCTATACAGCTGCCCAGAGAGGAGACTCCGACCACCAACCTCCCCGGCTTGTGCAGTGTATTAAGGCCATTTCTCTGCCACTATATTTAAATCCCTTCCCAGGCCTGTGAAAAATCCCTTAAGCTGCACTCTACCCAAGCCCTCAGCACATCTGTACAGAACATTATCAAATGATTAGCATGAGGTTGTTTGGTGTGAACTCTTGTAGCTGAATGCTTGTGGTGTAATGGAGTATAGTACTGAATAAGTATTTACAGAGTAACAGTGTTGTGTAGCAAGCAAAAGCCTTCGCTTTGAGAACTATGTTTGTGAAAAATAAAAACAACAGAGAGGGCAAATACAACTCTGAAGTGAGAATATTTGGTATGCTAAGTCTTCATAGGCATTGAGGAAGGAGCTAGTTGTGTAAAAAGGCCAAAAATCCCTCTCTCTTGTCTAACATGGTTTTGGATTTACAGTTAGTAGATGCCATCAGAGTTGATGCTAAAACCGCTAACTGCAGGCATGGCTTCCAGTGATCTGTGTAGTGTCGTAGTTGGGCCTCTATACCCTAGAGCAGAGGCCTCAGATGTGCATGCTGTATGGCAGGCTTGGGCTGTGTTGTTATTGTGGAGCAGTAGAAACAGGGATTGTGTCTGTGCATGTGAACCGTATACTATGACTCTGACGATCCCACTCATCCATAGAGGAGGACGAGAATGCACCTAAGACTCCCCCCTCCCCACTCATCCTGAGAAGACCAAAGTTGCCCTTAGACACCGATCTAAGACCGATGTAGCATTTCTCTCCTAATGGCTGAGGTTAGGATTCAAAGAGCTGCTAGTAGGTCTGTGTCTAACAGCAACTCCTCTCTGTTGCCTCGCTCATGGCATGATCATGAGAGGCTGGCATGGGCTTGAGGATGTAGTGCCTGAGTCTTGCCATTAGAGTGAATAAAGTATGACATTTGTATTACCTATTACCAGAACCTTATTGCCTATCGAACAAGCACATGTGATTTCTATATAAAGTAAATCGCCTCGGTTGTGTATTGGCTCCATTCATTTCAATCTAAGTTGCTCCCATTGTTTGATAAAAGACTGTCTGGTGTTACAGGGAAAAGACAAACTAGTTTGCCGATGATATGTGCTAGAATGTGTATGATTGTCTCCCCCCCCCCCCCCCCCCCCCCCCCCCCCCATGGTAGTAGTGTATGGTATTGCTAGAACGACTGTAATATGTTCAGTGATAGAAGCCGTTTTCTCTATATCATGCATGAACCATGTCGGCGCAGTTCACTTGGAGGAGGGTGAAAGGGAGAAAAAGCCATCCATTTAAAAAAATACCAAACAATTAATCTTAACATTAAGTTTGAATTTTCTTTTGATTGTCTCTTTCTTCCATTTGTTTTTCTTTCTTTTTTTTTATTACTTGTAATTTGATTTTTGCTCACATGCCAATTTGGACATGGTACTAATATGCCGAGTCCTTGTCCATTTTTACCATATTGAAGAAAAAGCTGCAATGCTGCAAAAACATATTTATTGTTGTTATAATGTAGCTTGTGTTTTGTAAATGCACTATAATATGGAGTTGCCTGATTTTGGTTTGGTGGTGTGGGGTCTCCTTGTCCTAGATTATGTGTTTGTATTCAGTTACAAGTATCTTCATGCTTCCTTGTGTACTATTGGAGGGTAACTTGACTGTTTGTGTTGCGTTTTTTTTTTTTTTTGTATGAAACCTCCATCCAAAAAAAACTACAGACGGATGAAAATGGAGGGTTGCTAGTTCACATAGAATGCTGTGATTAAAGATGCCTTAAGTATTTAACAATCATTATTTATTACTAACTGTAGCTAGCTAGCTATTGTGGTGGAATATTTAATGTCTCTATCTCATAACTTTGCAATTTAATCAATATATTTATTTAGAAATAACACAAAATATTAAAAAAAGAATACCTCATTATGCATTGGTCGGTGGGGATGCTTTTGCATGCCGTCTGTGTTTTCTTTTTCAAAGGAGAAAAAAAAGAAACTTGTTGAAAATTGACTAGGGGTGTTCCAAACACTATTTCTAGCCAGCATGGTGCTGTTGATCTGGATTACATTCCATCCATGTCATTTCTTTCTTTTCTTCCAATTTTCTTTTTTTTTTTTTTTTCTCCAATTATATCCCCTGCTTTGGTCCCGCGTAAACCCGATCAAGCAGATGATGGGGTGCGTCCCCTTTGTCTTAGCATGGCTCTACAATTAGCTTGCTTTTGAATTATGATACAGCTTTGTTTCCCATAATCAATCATATTTGATTCAGAAGTTATTTGAATTTGTTGTTTTTGCTTTGATTTGACCATGTTCATGATACTCCATCATATCTGGATCTCAATTTATTGCTTACTTTAGGACCCACATAATGAACTGTATTATTTGGTAGTATGTATTGCTGGCAATTGCTATGTTTGTGTGGGGTTTGGGCGGTAGCTAACACGCTAACTTGAGCTATTGATCTTATTGAGCAAATTTCTGGTGTATTACTGTGGTTATACAATATAGATAGCGTGTTTTACACCTGGGTATAATAAGCTAACCACATGTTTTCGGTGTGCATTTCTTATTAATAATCTACTAATCCTGCAAATTATTATAACATTTATTGGATTGGAATGAAGCTGGCTGGTCTTACTATTATTTCATTTCGTGCTCTCACTGGCCTTACCCCGTGCCCTCCACAGTGTACCCCATTACTCCAGAGCGAACTGGACAGTAGCCATAGTATTAACTCAAGCTGGTGAACCGGAATGAACAGTAGAACTTAAAGCACAAGCTTTTTAATGCATGTCCTTCTCAGGTTTTCCTATGTGTACGTGGGAGTAGCTCTGTAGATGTGTTTAATATGATGCTGTACCTTCTTGAATATTTCAGATGTTTCTTTGCTGCTGAAAAAATGTTGATTATTAACCTGCCAGTGAAAAAGGGAAGTGGCCATCTTTGTACAACACACTGCTGTTTTGCTGTAACCGCGCAATGTTTTATGATCTTGAGTATTTTATAGAAAAGTAGAAGTATGTATCAATAATATGAAAGCAATAGCTAAATCATAATGAAGAATAACATGATCAGTGAATATTGTGGAAAATCTTTAGATTCACTCTGGGTGGATTTTGTACTGTATTTATTACTAATGATGATGCAAAAAGTTGCATAGCTTAACCCAAACTGTTCTGTCTCCTTTTTTATTTATTGTCTTGTATATGATCTTTTTGTATGTGTTTTTCAAATAAACTGCCTAAAATGCTGAGAACACATCTCACTCATGTTGTTTTTCAGTGTCATAGAATTACTCACTTGTGAATAGCCTGTTGAATAATGTCTGTAAAAAAGACCATTTTGCCAACCCAGCCCTGTCTAGTCTACTGGACACATGATTTAGCATCAACATCTCAATTTTATTAGAAAAACAATCCTTGGTACCGAAATGTTTTCAGAAACATGTAAATCTGTGAAGCAAAAAATATAAAATAGTAGAGTATTTTACTCATAACTAATTTGATAGATACATGTGAACAGTGGCATTTGTGTCTTAAAGGAGAATACCGGTGTAATTTAGAGTTATAGCCCATTCACTACTGTCTATCTAGTTTACACTTCTCCCAATCATTTTGCAATGCATGCTGTACGTGATTCAATTTAACATTTATTCATTTTGCCATTTTGAAAATACAAACTTTACAGTGTCAAACCGTAGCTTAACATTAATTGCTGTCCCAACTAACAAAGATGCCCCCAAATAAAAAGACATGGATGTGACAATAAAGTTTGTAAGGAAACATGTTTTTTTTTAGGGATTATTCTTCCATTTCTGCCTGTGGGTGTCAGATATGAAAACACTCAACTCGGACACAATAAAGTAACGATAAAACAGACAAACATTGACAAAACCAAATTAAGACTTCATGTTTACTATGATGGATCATCAAGCTCAGGCAAGTTTTTTCATACTATATGAATGGCAGCAAACGGCTGTTTTCTGAAGGTAGGAAAACAAGCTCTGATATCTCCAACTACGCTGACTGTGTGCAGACACCAGCAGGAATGATGTAAAGGAGAGGGGCGACCTAGGCGATTGGCACAAACTGCAAAAAACACTGGTATTATCCTTTAAACTTGAGATTAAGTTCCATCCAGTTCCGTTAATTTTAATCTATCTTCTCACAAAGCTCACATAACATGTCGTACAAAACAGAACCAACCAAAAAGTCTCTCTGAAGAAATGCTCATCCACCACCTGCTTCATGCGTCTCCTAATACCTGGGGTAGAGGACTCGCTGAATCTGCCCGTCGGCCTTGTTAGCGTCCAGCCACTTCCCGCACTGGAAGATGGTGGTCACCGAGTTGGCTGTATTAGTCACTTCAACACACTCGCAGTACCACCCAGAGTTGGAGCGGCCGTTGTCGTGCTCCACTTTGACCCTCAGCAGCTCCCCGAGGTCCAGCATCTCCAGAACGAAGCGGTCCGTCCGCCCCCGCTCAAAAAGGTTTCGGAACTTCTGCCGGAGCTGGCGCATGCCCGAGTCGCCGTTGACGCCGTAAATGGTGATGAAGACGTTGGCGTCCGTGCCCGACCCTTTGACGTCCCCGGTGATGACGATGATCTCATACTTGACGGGGACCAGGTTGCGGACTTTGCTTGCGAAGCTCTCGATGGACTTGTAGCACTCGAATGTCTGAAATTGGTCCTTTTTGGCTGCCAGGGGAATCTGTGCATCGCAGTTGAAGAAATACCTGGACAGGAGGGAAGGGTGGAGGAATGAATGGTAGGTGAAAACAGTAACCCTTTAAATTACAGGCCATTAAGTAATGACTGGAAATAACTATGTAATATCTAAGTAAAATAGATGTAACAATTCTTTATAGCATTAGAATAACTGAGTAATATACAATTAAATAAAGCTGCTTTTACCAGGCTAGGCCCATTCTAGCTTTCTATTGCTTTCTGTTGTTATTTGTGTAGAGTTACTATGGAGTATGTTTGTATGCCTATGTGAATATTGTACATAGTATTGGTATGTCTTCTCTAAAATATATAAAATATTACAATATGTATTCTGCATTATGAGCAAATGAAAATCTAATGAAAAAACACTGATTGTTTCTGCACAAGTGTCGTCACCTTCTGTAATGAATGGAAGATAAATCAAGACAGATAGTGTGTTTCTTCCTTTTTGAACCAGCTTAGTTTTCAAAAGTGTGTGGTAGTGCCACTTGCCTAATATAACTGCTGGTAAAAGCAACTTTTTTTTTACTTGTATATTAATCAGTAATTACCAGTCATTCTAATGCTATAACTAGTTATTACATATATTTTACTTGGATATTACTTAGTCATTTCCAGTCATTACTACATAATTAATGGCCTGTAATTTGAATGGTTACCGTGAAAACATTATGCACAGTCCTGGGGTCACTTTCCAAATTACACGGATGGAGGACCACATCAACAGTATCAACATGCCCATCAGTGTCATTTTATGTAAGATAAATTGGTCAAATGAGACTCCAATCTTCACTCACTTGTTTCCCATCTCCTTCTCGGTCACCACCACCTCCATGACGTGCCAGAAAGCTTCACCCTTCACCTTCTTGCTGTCTTTAGTGATGTGGCCGATGCAGATGCCGGCGATCGCGCCCACGTGCTTGGACGAAAACTCAAACGTGTCGGTGGCGCCACTGCAAAGAGACAAAACCACAAGCAGAGTTTCTACTGCCTTTGATTTTTTACTGAACCCTAAGTCGGTAAATTCACTGGTCTTCTGCCAGAGTGTTTTTCTTTTTCTGTGTCTCATGGGCTTTAACTCTCCTGAGAGCAGAGACTTGCAGAACAGAAAGTGCAGCTACGAGATAAAAGAGGGTAGAAAAACAAAACATGTGAAAGAGAGAAGATTATATGAGGACACATAATAGGGTTTTACAGCGAGCCAAGGCACCTAGACTCTCTTTGAGGACCTACCATAAGAACTTCTTTTTCTTATTCTCCAGAACAAACTCCTTGGAACGGGATTTCTTCCCTTCCAGCACAATCCAAGCATTCTCCGTGGTGTCAGCATCGTCTGTGTTAGCAGTTGTTGTGGAAATTTCATATTCTATGACAGTGCAGAGAGAGAGAGAGAAAGAGAGAGAGAGAGAGAAAGATTGTTGCACTATAATCATTTCACATCTGGCAAATGGTTGTAAATGGGTGCAAGTGACTATCGCAGTTAATCACTGACAATTAGATAGCTTGTAATTATGCCCACAGACTTCCATTTTTACTAACTGGTTTTGTCATTGAGGTCTACAGAGTCATTGTTGGCACAGGCCAGCTCTCTCATGATCTGCCCGTCGTCCTCGTTCTTAGCCAACCAGCGGTCGCAGGGGAACCTGAAGACCTGGTCCATGGTCTCGTCCTTCAGGTCGATGTACTCTAGGTACCAACCTGGAGCGGGGCCTGCATGCGCACAGTAGGGGCAACACATTCCAGTATGGTTTTATTTCTTCTATACAGCAATTTGCTGTTTTTTTTATTTCATGATCTGTATTTTACTGCTCTACTCTTTTACATACACGACTAGTCAAAAGTTTAGACACTCCACATTTCTTTTTTTTTTACTATTTTCCTCATTTTAGAATAACAGCAGAGACATCAAAACTATGAAATAACACAAATGGAATTATGCAGTGACCAATAATGTCTTCAACAAATCAAAACTATTTTATATTTTAGATTCTTTAAAGTAGCCACCCTTTGCCTTGATGGAAAGGCAAAGAAAGGCTTTGGAAAGAAATTCATACATAGCATCAACTTCACTATTTATATTTGTCTAAGAAGCAACTTTCAAGCATTTAAGCATAAGCCTTTAGATCAAAATGGCTTTAAGATAATGAAGAACATAGTACATTCAATCAGGTGTGTCCAAACCTTTGACTGGTAGTGTATCAGATGTTGAAAATAGTCGGTGATCCCTTCTGTACAAGTGCTGTACAAAATGCTACTGAAGTCTTATTCATGCATCGCCTCTCTGACACCCAGTGTGCAGGTATCCTCTCTGTATCAGACTGCTCTGAATGTGACTTGAATTTCAACAGATATCTAGCACCAAGACCATCTCTATCTGCTGTAATTCAGTAAACAAAGATCATCTTAGTTGCCGATATCCTCCTCACCTTTGTTGTCGTGCCACACTCGGATCTTGGACAGCTCTCCCACACTGAGCATGTCGGGGAACGTGAACACGTCTTTCATTTTACGCTCAAACTTGTTCCTGTTGCTGCTGTCCCTCAGAGGAAGTGTCCCAGTGTCTCCATACTCCCCAAACGCCATAAAGAATACATTGGCATCGGTACCGGCACCTGGGATGGCAGAGACAGTCAGTTACTAATAAAAACAGATCTTTAGATTGCCTAATAGTGCTGCATGGACACTACTGTGACAAACTAGGATAGGCTAATCAATAGTAATAGGCTTGTTGAACTTGGATCAGGAACAACTCGGGGCCCTAAATGAAAAGTATAAACTGGGCCTCATTTATCAATATTTTTGTACGTGTAAACTGCTGAAAGATGCCCAAAACCTATTTTCTCCTTCGTCGTCATGATCAGAGATGGTCAATCTTATTTTATAAATCAAACATACAAGCAACATGAGTCTGTTTCAGTCAGACTCATACCTGAGATAATAAAAACAATGAAAACAACTCATCAAGTAAAGTCAAGACTCATTACTATGTACTTTGCAGCTGAAATGTTTCCCATTACTCTAACAACCCTCATACGACTGTTACTATACTATATAAAACTGGCGAGGCCCACCTCCGAGATCGCCGGTCTGGACTTGGATGGTGTAGGTAGTTTTCTCCACCATCTCCTCCTCATCCACCACAGCTGCCAGCTCACACAGCTTCACCCTCTTTGGCCCCTTAGTCTTCGACAGCCAGTTCTCATAGGTAAACGAATACACTTCCTCGGTGGTTAGGTTCCGCATCACGACCTGAAGTATTTATTGAGGCATTTACCACATTTCAGCTGTTAGACGATGAAACAGACCAACATTAGTATCTGTCTGTATACTAACCTTGTCAAGAAACCAGTCGGGGCGACTTCCAGTGCCATCAATCCGAAGTCTGATCTTCTTCAGTGGAGCAATGTCATCTATCTCCAGGTTGAATGTGTCTTCTTGGCCCCTTTCAAACCTAGATTGAAATAATATATGTTTAACATTGCATTTTAACAGATTTAGATTTGAGATGGGTCGAATTATCCACAAAATCAGGACAGGTCAGTAACAGGCTGACCTGTCTGCGTTCTTGGGCAGCAGCATCTCCTCTGTGCTCCCATTGGCTCCATATACAGTCAGGAAGATGTTGGTGTCAGTCCCTGCATACTGGGTGTCACCTGTGACAACTGTGGTCTCATAGATGACCTATAAGGAAGAGACACATTCCATCTTTATATGACAAATCAACTGAATGTTTTCCAACATTTTAAAGTTATCATATAAGATATCATATTTTGGCGAAAGCTGGTGTTTCTCACCTTGCGGATAATATTGATCGTGCTGGAGTCCAGCACATTGAACAGTCTGACAGTGAGACCATCTCCTCTGTCTTTAGCCAGCCAGCACTTACACTGGAACATGTACTTGATACCTTTGGTTGGCACGGCAACCGACAGCTCTTCCACCAACCAGCAGCTCTCTGGTGTGACACCGTTATGGCCAAGCTGAGGGAGAGAGGGAGAGGAGAGAGGAGAGAGAAGAGAAATGTGGGAAGGAAGATGGACAGAAAATGCAAACTGAGAATTGATATTTTATTTTATTTTATTTTGACCTAGGATTGATTATTGCTGTTCGAGAATGGCTTTAATTCAATTTTCAACATCAGTGCAAATGAAAAGGTTTTGAGGCAAGGAGACAGTTCCACACATTTAGTAACAGAAACAATCCCAGACTCTCACTTCCACCCTCTTGATCTCTCCCACGTCCGTTCCATAGCACACAAAGTTCTCCATGGTGCCGGCTGCGAAGCTCTTCTTCCCCTCCGGCAGGTCCAGCCACAGCCGGTCTGTCTCGACGTCGTTGGGTCCCAGGATGATGACATAGACCCTGGCTGTAGTGCTGGCATCACGGTCGATCCCCGTGGACAAAGTGAAGTGATAGGGGATGACTGGGTGGAACATAAGGGTCTGGTAAAGGACTTTTCATTTCATTTCAGTTCAGTTCAGTTTAACTCAATTGAGTGGAATCTTATCTATCCCTGGGGCAGTAGTTGCTTGTTTTTTCCTTTTTTCAAAGCCATACACTAAGCTGCAAACTGGTAAACCTGACATGAAATTTTGAATTCACAAGTTTCCAACATGTTTATGGCTCTTTGCCACAAGAAAGCATACTATTCACTAATCAAGTCATTAAATAACTAGCCTACCCTGCCCTCAGAAACATGAAAAACAACTTTGTTGCCTTACTTGGACCTTCCTCTACAACTGCCACCTTTTTCTTCTTTTTCTTCTTGTTGGCATTTCTGTCCAGCCCCAGTTTGGCCTGGGCAATCTTCTTGGAGTTTGGATCACTGTGTCTCTCCCCCTCATATCCCTGAACGGGACACATAACACAAAGAAAGTGTTCAATTCTTCCTTATGCCCAGCTAATTGAAATCTGAATAAAAAAATAATGAAGAACAAACAACTAATACTGTGCAAAGCGGCAGTATTTTAATCCAAGCTTTACAAACCTTGACAAAGAAGGTCCTCTCTATGCGTTTGTCCTCTTTCTTCTTTGACAGCCAGCGCTCACACAGGAACATGTACACCTCTTCTGTTTCCTCATCCAGCACCTCTACCTGGTCCAGGTTCCAGTCAGCCCCTATCACAGAGTCGTCGTGGCGAATACGTATCTTATACACTTGGCCCAGGTCCACAGCCTCAATAGTGAACTTGTCCACCTGAGAGGCAGAGAGAATATTTATGACTATAAGAGCATGACACATTTGGATAAAGCGGCACAAGGTTGTCAGTTATCAAATATCTTAGGATAAATGTCACATTTTTCTCTCTTCTCTCTTTCTTCTTTTCTTTCTCGCGTACCTCTCCTCTCTCAAACTTGTTGCCGTTGGTCTCAGACTTGCTGAGTTTGCGCTCGCCTGTGTCTCCCAGGTCTCCGTAGATGGTGAGAAAGACGTTGGCGTCAGTTCCCGCTCTGTACATATCACCCGTCCGCACAGACACCTTGTATGTGTGAGCTGTGATGGAACAAAATGTTAATAATGATGAATCCAGTGGCTTACAATCCAACTGGGGTGTACAGCATGTGTGTGTTCATGCAGTATAATAAGTTCCTGTGTATGATGTGGTCTACAAACTACAAATAAGATATGAAACCAGGCTCTTCTAACTTTACAGGACATTGATTTTACATCAGAAAAAGTTTGATCAAATCCACTTGTTTGTTCCATAGTTGATATTTCAAACAAAATAACTTAATTACCCCTATAACATAACTAAAATAAAACAATTTTAAAGCTCTGAATGCAAATATGAAACAAAAAAAACAACCTCCCACAATGGGCCTGTTTTTCCACATTGGGTCACATATAGATTAGACCCTACTTTTAATCCTACTACTACTAGGGAAACCTACTTTCCAGGGCGTCTTCCACCTCAGTCTCATTCCGTTTAAGCGTCCCGTCCCTGAGGAGTTTCTCAGTGATGATTTCAGAGGGGACCAGCTCTCTCACCGTCTCCCCGTCATCCTCAGACCGGGCCAGCCAGCGCTCGCACGGGAAGATGGTCGTCTCCGAACCCTGCCGTAAAACAGTCGGGTTCAGTTGTGTCTTCCTTTTTATTGTTTGCGGGAAAATATATCTAACTGATAAATTATTCATCTGTTAATGATTTAATGAGGGCATGGACAAGAAAAAAAACCTCTTAATGATGTACTTATGTAACTGTAAACTCAAGTGGGTTTTTAGTACCTTTCCTTTTCTGAGCTGTCGTCTGATCTCCGCTCTGTCAAGGTGCCATCCTGGGTTGGAGCCCCTGTTGTCGTGTCCTATCCTGATCTTCTCTATAACGTCTCCAACGTCCTCCAACTTGGGGAGGACAACACACAGTTCACTGCATGTGCAATCCCTGCCTTCTATCCCAAATTATACAAAGTCAAAATCCACACGCTCACCTCCACAATAAACATATCCTCAGCTCCCCTCTCAAAGAACAGCCGCCTCTCTCTCTTGTTGACACACAGGTGTTTCTGCTGTGTGCAGACGCCCTTCCGCCCGTACAGCACGATGAACACATCGGCGTCCGTCCCCGCACCAAACACATCGCTGGTGTATATCTTTATCTCATAAGGCACGACTGAAAAGACAGAGGAAAATGTGAAGTTTTTTTGTTATGAGTATGATGTAATATGTAAATGCGATATACAATTCCACAATATTTTTCGCTCAGTCACTCACACGGCATGTAGAGTTCAGTCTGTAACTCTGCGGGATAGAGGTCCCTCACTGTTGCCCCGTCATCTTCTCCTCTATCCAACCAGCGGCCGCATGGGAAGCGCAGTCTCTGACCCTGTGAGACGGCGTCGATCTCTACCCAGTCCAAGAACCAGCCAGGTGAACCCCCTGAGAGCAGGACACCAGTCACGTGTTATTCTGATTCATACAATTCACGCTGCTCATGACTGCAGCTGTTTGTTTTCAGTAGATCTTCAGGTCAGTAGAGCCCCGTCTTCCCCTCTCACCCGAGCTGTCGTGGCCCATTCGTAGCTTCTCCAGTTCTCCCAGGTCCACCGCCTCCACAATGAACTCATTGATCATTCCCTGCTCAAACTTATTCTTATATTTCTTACACGCCTTTAGGTTGATGATCCCTGTGAAGGACATGACAAATTAAATTCAAATTAGAGAGATCTCATGCAGGATACCAAGAGGCCATCACAACAACGTAAGGATGCTTTTGAGTTATCTCACCTGTGTTGTCATTTTCACCGAACAGGATGGCAAAGACGTTGGCGTCAGTTCCGGCGTACTTCTTTTCCCCAGTTTTTACTCTGAGAGTATATGTGGTGGACATGGCTGTAAAATAGATCAAACAAGCCATCAAAAATTGCTTTAAAATCGCTTTCCTCTTCATTTTCGCACCAATACATGAGTCCCTCTTGCACTCGTCTTTCCACTGAGCTCTACATCTGTATGTGCTTAGATCAATACTTGATCGGGGCCTCTTTTTTTTTTTTTTATCCCATGCCTCTACTAAAATATGAGCCAGCTTTGAAAACTGTGTTACATTTCTGCTCGAGCCCCAGAGTGGCTCCTGTCCCCTCGTCGTCATCCTTCTTCATGAAGGCCTCGTCCACCGGCACCAGCTCCCTCGCTACCTGCCCATCATCCTCATCCACTGCCAGCCAGCGGTTACATGGGAAATAGTACCTACAACCCCAAGGAACACATTTGATCAAGACTCTAATTCAAAGACAATGTGGTACCGTATCATTGTTAGTTATGTAATTATATAAAAGAATTGTGTGCTATCATTTTAAGCGCATACACTCAGAATACAGTTAATGCAGCCCATGCATGTTAGCTCGACTTACGTTGTATCTTCCTTTTTGTCCACTATCTCCACACGATCCAGGTACCAGGATGAATGTGATTGGCTGTTGTCGTGACGGATACGTAGCTTCTTTAGAGGGCCCAGATCAACAGCTGTTAAGGTGAAATCATCATCCTGCAAAATACAGCAATTTGAGATAGGCAGGCAATACTTCTGGTTGTCTTTTTGTCACTAAAACTGTCTGAATATATCACTTTTCAGGATTGTAATAACAGTATTGTATATCCAGTGAGTTATTCCTTTAGTTTGACTTTTTCCTTTGCTGTGGCTGACTGCACTCTTTGATTTCTATAGGGAAAATAATAAATCTATGGTTTCTCTGTATGCAAACACTTCAAAACCTCCCCTCCTTTAATCACAACAGGCTACTGTTACGTTTGATCTGAGGGAAGAAATAAAACTAATTGTCTGTGGACGCGAGTTCGGTGTTCCTACAGAGCCAGGTGTAATGTTGAGATGAATAATTCACCGGTTTGAATTAATTAAGTGATGAGTAAAAGTAGGACAGGTTCAATGACTCAGAGGACTCCTTCCAGCTCCTCTCCATCACAGCTGGCTCGCCTGCAGGAGAGCTTGTAATCCTACCAGAATACACTCCCACCTACAGCCTGGTGGAGGGCTCATATTGCGTGGAAGTGCTTGAGTCTTTGACTAACTGCTTGTTAATTTCCGATGGGATACCCTTCTAAGCCGGTGGTTCCTGAAATTGTACAGCCTGAGCCACAAAATGAAAAATTTAGTTTCCCCGCTTCAGGCTCAAAAAAGTACATTTCTATCCTTGTCAATGACCCAATGACTTGCGGGTATTTTGGCTGTTTTATTGTTCAAGAATTCAGTTGATAATGGAAGAATAATTGTAAAATTGTCAACCAGTGTAAAATAGTTATAACATATTATGGCTTTCAAAAAGAGAAATTCTTACTTTGTTTTTTCCCAGTGTTCATCTCTTGCAATTATACCTCATTTAACCTCATTCACTGGATACCTTTGTATTTTATGGCTGATTTATAAAGTAGTGTTTGTCTGTCTGTTTAGCCTATCGTACCTGCCCCCTCTCAAATTTGTTGAGTTTGCCAGAGTTCTTGAGATAGCGCTCTCCGGTGTCCCCGTTTTCTCCATAAATATTAATGTAGACGTTGGCGTCGGTCCCGGCACCCAGCATGTCACCAGTGAAGACGCTCACTTCATAGGTGTTCACTGTCAGACAATACAAGGGATGAATTACTAACACCTCTTTAACCTGTCCTATGTAGGCCAGGACATCAGGGAATTGTGTCAGATCAAACTGTGCTTGCCTGCCGAATCAACATGAGCTAAAAGATCTTGTGTGCCAGATATAAAAGAACAGAATAAAAACGGAGTAAATGACAAATTATATTTATATGTGTGTGTACATATAAACACACTAGTTGGTATTTGTTTTAAAAAAAAAATGGAATTGCTTGGTTAAATATTTTGTGATTTTACCTCAATTTCTGAGATTGTTTTCGTGGTATTTGTATTTTTATCGGACAACATACAATGGAGAGTAGGGATGAGATGGTGTATCGAAATTCAATATATCACAATACGAAAATGTGACAATATGTATTGTGGGGCAGAAAAATTTATCACAATATTAGCTCCATTTTACTCTGCTGTAGTAATGACAAATGAGACGGCTTTCCCATCACAATTTCACAAGCTCTCCATCCAAATTATATTACTTGTACTTTGTAATAACATTTGTAAATTGTCGTTTACATTCTACCAAGCCAATGCCATCGCTAGAAAGATTTGTGGCTCAGAAATAAAAATAATTCTGCACAGTCAGACTTTGTTGTCATTGAACTTGTATTTATTACATTGTATCGTGGTTGTATTGAATTGTGAAGCCCATATCGCGTATCGAATCGTGTTGTGAGATAAGCATATCGTCAGGATAGGATAGACTTAGAATCAGTCATGGGTCATGGGTGCTTGGTACATGCTTTAGTATGAGTTAGGTTGCTACTTCTGAGGCTGTTCAAGTGCCAGGGAAGTGAAATCAAGCGCTCCCAAATGAACTCTAATATTTGAAGCCTTTTACAGATACACTGTTTTTCCCAGGACCTCTGCTTAGGTATACAGAGAGTACCAAACTCTTTCTCTGAACAGGTGCAGTATTATACCCACCTCCTCAGTTAGTGCTATATCACTGGTTCTTTGCTCTGTACCTTCCAGGTCCTCTGCCTCCTCAGGCAGCAGCTCCACCACCAGCTCCCCGTCCTCCTCCCCCCCGGCCAGCCAGCGCGAGCAGGGGAAATGGTAAGTCAGCACCACTTCCTGCATCTCCTCTCCGCCCTCCTCGTCCTCGTCGTCCTCGTCCTTCTTCTTTTTCTTCTTCTTTTTCTTGTCCTCCTTTTTCTTCTCCTTGGGCACCAGAGACATGATTAGATGCTTGACATCCACCGTCTCCAGGAACCAGCCGGATCCGATCCCCGACCCGTCGTGACCGATGCGGATCTTGAAAACCTTCCCCACATCTCCTGCCTCTAACTGAGAAACAGTGAGGAGAGGGAAGAAAGCTGCCTTACTGTGACACACTATCTCTTTCTGGTATTGCAATGTTTCTGCTCAAACTGTAACGTCTTCTTTGGTATTCAGTTGTATTTTGGAGCCAATGGAAATATGAAATCCAAGCTTTGATACCTTGAATATTTCGGTGGTGTTCCGCTCAAAGTTGTTGGATCTGCTTTCGAGGGTGAGAACCTCGGTCTTCCCCTTGTCCCCGTAGATCTGGATGAACACTCTGGCATTGGTCCCAGAATATGTCACATCTCCAGTTACGACTGTTACCTCATAGTTAATCACTGCAAAACAAGTGGTTTTATTAGTGGTCATGCGTGTGTGTGTGTGTGTGTGTGTGTGAAAGAGGGAGAGAGAGAGAGGGTAAGAGAAAGAGAGAGCATGCGTGTGCGTGCATAGGCTCATACCTGTGTGTGTGTGTGTGTGTGTGTGTGTGTGTGTGTGTGTGTGTGTTTGTGTGTGCATGTACATAATAGTAAACTTCATTTATATAGCACTTTTCAAAACAGAAGTTACAAAGTGCTTAACAAAGAATCCCTAAAAGAAAACATGGCAAGAAACAGCAACAGTGAGGGAAAATAAATGAAATTTTAATAACAATAATAACACTATTTTTTGGCAATATTCCTTAGTTGGACGAAACATAACTGAACTGGCTTTTTGGAAAGTTGCTCAAGGTTTAAACTTAATTTTTAATATGCAGCCTTGACGTTATTTGTTCCAAGAGACTGCTGAATTTGTGTTGAGATACATTCAGGGCCAATAGCATTTAACTGCAGATGCATGTGTATGAGTGTGCAGATTCTCATGATGGTGTGTGAGTGTGTGTGTGTGTGTGTATGTGTGTGTAGCCTACGTTGTTCCATGTCCAGGATCTCACTGGGGTAAAGCTCCACCTCTGTCTTGCCATCAGCCTCATCCTTGCAAAGCCAGCGGTGACTGGGGAACATGTAGTTTTTACCATGGACTGGGACCATAATCTGAACGCTGTCCAAGAACCAGCCGGCACGCATGCCCTCGTTGGTATGGCCAATCATCAGACGGTTGATCTGCAGTGAAATTAATGGAGCATAATATTCTAATTTGATAAACACAAGGCGTTCCTCACACCTCTTTCTAATCATGTCCACATCCTGGACCTTTTCTGTCCAGGCTCTATATTTGATTAATTTAGCCTCGCCCTGGGACCCAGTCTGATGAAAACATCCTGAGTACTGTAATTATTTAGGGTCTGTCTAAAAATACATGTACGACCCATTTTTGTGTTGGGACCCATAGCTTAAAGCAATATTCCACTTTGTTTTAACATAAGGGTTATTTGGCACTTGACCACCATGAAAACCATAATATAAACTAATCACCAGATGCAGCTGGACGAGTTTGTAGCGTTCTGATTTTTACTTCCCATTCATTTGAATGAAGCCAAGAAAATAGCCTGAAAACTTACATTTAACAAGTCAATAACATATCCTGCTTTTAAGACAATAAAGCAGTATTGGGTCCGTTGTCATTTTGCATTTCTATTCTTGCTTTACACTAAAATTAGTATCTAAAAATAAAAGTAGATTCGGTCTCCCAAACAGGAACTATCTCTCCTAAATGGTATCTCTCCGCTATGTTTTCTTCTATCAATAAAAATGCTATTTGGCGAAATTATGTTCTAAAATGTTGGACCAGCAGTCAATTGAAAATCACAGTAGGGGGATCTGTTGTTGAATCTGTTCACGAACGTCTTGAATGTCAGTTTTCAGTCTAGTTTCGTGGCCTCATTCAAATGAATGGGAAGTAAAAATCTGAACGCTACAAACTCGTCCAGCTGCATCCAATCTTGGTGATTAGTTTATATTCTGGTTTTCATGGCGGTCATATTAAAAGAATATTGCTTTAAGAAACACTGTTAAAATGAATTAAGTGCTTATCTAACCTACTGACTGTTGTGCTACTGCTCTACAATATAATTACTTGAATGCATTAACATAATATTTATCATTTGGTTTATCCAAAGCCCAGCACCACTATGAACTGAACCCCCTAACCCTTGCAGTGTTAGTGCTATGCAGGCCACATTAAAGATAGACACCAGAAGCCACCAGTTAATTTTAGGCTGTGAGAAGCCACTTGAATTACTTGTTGAAAATTGATCCGAACAGTCATTCCTACTAGCTGTCACTATAGCTTCCTCACTGGCTGAAGCTGCAGTGTTGAACCCGCAACTCCTACAGCAGCTTTTTGCTCAAAGCATAGTAGCATTTCCACCAGAGATCATTTAACAGACTTCTTTGACCTCCGCTGAGCCAGCACACCTGTCCAATATCAAAGGTGTCCACAACGAAGACGTCGATGCGGCCTGTCTCAAAGTAGTTCCCCAGGTTATTGTCCGAGACCACCAGCATCATCTTACTGGTGTCGCCTTTCTCCCCGTAGAGCTTGACGAACACCTTGGAGTCCGAGCTGCCCCCAGGGATGTTACCTGTCTTCACCGCCACATGATAGCTGGTGTCTGACACACACACACACACACACACAAAAACATCACCATCTACAGAAGGCAACAAGTTTAAATGTATGACTTAATAAAACATCAGAATAGTGCTGATGGACAGTGATGACTTTCACTTACTAAAACCACCTCTCACACATAAAAGACCCTTCTCACTTACTGTAAAGACGCTGCCCATTTGAGAACGGCACTAACTCTCTAACAATCTGTCCATCATCCTCATTGCGGTCAAGCCACCTAGTACAGTGAATGAAAACATTGTCATCTCATCTGTTACATAAAACACACCTCTGGTCGTTCTGTTCAGCACATCCTGGTTGTCGGGTGAAAACCTTGTAACTTCAATTTTGGTGACATTCATGTTTTAAAATTTAAAATGAAGGATTACATCGGTGGTCTCCAACCATCAAGAGCCATGTGTATGCAGGTTTTCATTCCAACAAAACACTATAACAATGTTTGGTTGGAATGAAATTACAACCATTAGCACACCTTCAACCAGAGAGGAAATCACCTGGTGTAGTGTTTGGCTGGAACAAAAACCTGCATACACATGGCTCTCAATGGCACAAGGAGACCACTGGATCACGTTACCTCTATGTGCAGAGAAACTTCTATAACCCTTGGCTTCATGAAAACCTTTCAAAACACCAACAGGTAAAAGAGGGAATGACGCTCATTGCTTGTATAAGGCTGATCTCCCTAAAAGAATAGTCCAAGGCACTATACAACTATACAGTCATAGGCATAGCCCATATATTAAAGACTTTTTAACCTTTTCAACAAAGAAGTGTGCCTTGTAGTGTTCGTTTGGGGAGATCAGCACTCCTCAGCCTCATTCTATGAACCTTTCAAAACACATTGGATAAACTGAAAAATGCATTGCCATCAACCTAAAAACAAGGTTGCTTTTCTTAGTTCCTGAAAAGTTGACGTATTGGAGATATAAGGTTTTCACTGCGACATGCTTCACTTTCTGTATAAACCTCCTCTATAACTCACCTGTTGCAGGGGAACTCTACAGCCTGGGCCTCAGCCTGACCCTCCTCCCTAACAACCACTTTATCCAGGAACCAGCCGCAGCCTCCACCCCGGCCGTCATGTCCGATCCTCACCCTGCGAACCTGCCCGATGTTCACTGCCTCGATTATAAACTCATCCATCTGAGAAAGACAGGGGATGGCAAGTGACGCGTCATTATAATGCCTTCTTTTATGTACAGAGGAGCTGGTGGTGAAGCTGACACCTGACTTGCTGACATTTTTTTGCCTTACCAGATATAATAATGTGATTATGCTTCCAATATTTGTGCTGCTGATACAGTATGACATGATGATACGTTACAGTAGTTCTAACACTGGTCTTCTGGATGTACCCACATTTGCTTTCTCGAACTTGTTGACGTTGTTTTTGCAGTTGACCAGCTGGCGGTCCCCAGTGTCCCCCAGGTCTCCAATCAGATTGAGAAAGACGGACGCATCTGTGCCACTTCCACCGATGCTCCCCGTGCATACAGTCACTCTGTACTTTATCACTGCAGAACAGAACAACATCATCCATTCAGCTTTTTGTTTATTTCTATATACAACATGGCAATGCAGATTTTGGCTGCACAAGTGGTTTAAGGGACTCTGGTGAGTTTACGTCTCTGCGTGAAGGTGAGTACAGTTAGCCTGGAGGTGCATGTACGTACAGGGCAGTGGTTCGGCGATTAGATCTCCAATGGCAGGTAGCTCCCTCACAACCTCGTTATCGTCTTCGTTAGTGTCCAGCCAGCGCTCACAGGGAAACTTATACTTCTCCTTTGTTAATGTCTTCATTACACTTGCCTGATCAAAGAGGGAAAACGCGAGAGAGCTTGTTTGATTTAGGGGATCAGGGTTTAAGGGTTGAGTGATCTTTTAAGATAAGGCTTAATTCCTTTAACTGTTTAAACTCTGACTGAACTCACTTAATATCCTCTTGACTTTATTCTTTTGTGGTTTCAAAGGTAACTACAACAGCTTTATGTTCATCCAAGGTTAATTGTATGCACATGGTCTACATCTGCTTCTACCAGTTGAATGATATATTTGAACCTGAGATGTTCTGCTATTGCCATTACATCACCATTATGAATTGGGAATACTAAATTCTCTTATTATCCACATTTCTATGTTAGTTAGCATGGCATCTGATATTATGATAAACCATACAATCTCTACTTTTGTTTCATACTCTGTGCAAAGCTTGGCTGTAATAATCATGTTATAAGGCCTATAACTGCATCTATAGACAGAGTTTACAGGATTAATATAAAATCACAACAACAAATATATATTGTCAATAAAACACTGGCAGAGAAGCATGTGAGTTAATTATAATAATAATCTTTATTTGTATAGTGCTTTTCAAAACAAATTACTCAAGGTAGAGCTAATTGAGGACTGGCATGATGGAAGGCATCGATATTCGACTGTAGTGTTTACTCACCTTACTGAGATGCCAACCAGCGAAGGGATTTCTCTTCTCATGCCAGATGCGAAATTTGGTCAATTTTCCCAGATCAGGCAGCTCAACCTGTGGGACCACGTCAGAATTAAAATAAACACAGTTTATCACATACATGTAGAATAACAACATTATCTGTCAAGATTAAAACATGGGATTCTTACCATAAACCTGTCCACCTGGCCCTGTTCAAAATTGTCTGTTTTGTTGTCCAGTCTGATCTCGTCTGACTTGCCCCTCTCTCCATAGATCTGGAAGGAGATGTCGGCATCGCTGCCCGCATTGGGCAGGTCCGACGTCCAGATCCACAGGGACCAGGGGTGCTCTGAGGAGAACCAGATCATTGATATGGGAGTGCTGTCTCAGCTTATTATGTCCTGAATCAAATTATTAGTGTCTTTATCATTCTTTTTTTTTTTTTTTACTGTAATCGACAGGTAACAGTAGCCCCTCCCCTTCCCCTCAGTGCCCAGATGGCTAAATACATCTGGGGGTGGCAGTAGCCTTGAGGTTACAGAAGCGGGTTGTGACCAGAAGGTCGCCAGTTTCAATCCCAGGACTGGCTTGGAAAATGTGGGAGGGGAAAGAGAATGAGTAATGAATATGCACCCCTATTATTGCTAGTATTGCTTCTCTATGTTTGAGAACCAGAGGAAGTTTTTTGGGGGTTTTGGCTCAGTCTCCCCTCATATCTCCATAGGTCTAGCTTAAATTTTTTGGAAAAATGAGAGTGCTAAAACTGCAAATCAGATGAGTTTACAACTGCTGTTCACTCTGCTGTTCTAAACTTCATGTATAGGCAAATTTATTGACATTTAGCTTACTCTTCTGTCTCTTCTGCCTGAGTGAGACCATCTCATAGAGCTCTCTCTCTATCAGCCCATCTCCCTCTTTCTCATCCAGCCATTTGCTGCATGGGAAGGTCTGCTCTATCCCAGTGAAGGGACAGTACACCACCACCTGCGGCAAGGACAAAACAACAACCGAGCAACATTAACTTGAATCAATTCACAATCAATGACAGCATCATTATGTGTGTGTGTGTGTGTGTGTGTGTGTGCGTGTGTGTGCATTGTACCTTCTCACAGTACCACCCAGCGCTGACCCCTCCGTTGTCGTGTCCAATGGTGACCCTGCTGAGGGGGCTGAGGAGGGCGGCGATCTCAACGTTGAAGATGTCTGTCAGCGCCCGCTCAAACTTCCCCCCTTCTAAAAACACCTAGATCAATAACATCAAGGAAAAGTTGATGAAAATGGTGGTCGATCAATGTTCTAACTGCACCGAGAAGAGTTTTAATGAAAAGAATGGTGGATCAATGATATTTGTACTCAATGGACGGAATTCACAAACACAGACCAAGCTGTGTCCAAGAAATTTATTTCAAAAGAAAGTTTCCATTGATGACTTTTATGGGTTTAATCGATGTCCAAAAAACCTTGCCTGCTGTGTTACATGAAAGCCAAACTCTGACTACTCTTATAATACCCATGCGCATGCTAGTTAAATCATCTGTGGCATTTATATATCAATAAATGTCCATTTTGATACTCTCTATGGCCAAAATACTGATTCAACCTTCATTCAACCATCATGAAAGGCTTTACCAAACAGCTCTGGCACACAAGAAGTGATGCAATTCACGTTTCCAGTTTGTTTGAAATAAACAGAAGAAGAACTGGGTAGTTTGCATGAGCAGCGATAGCCACCATGAAACCACAGAAACTCAAACAGAAAATCCAAGGAAAAAGACGTCACAGTATTGCACACACTGTTTGATTGACAGGTGGGAAGTGCAATAAAAAACACCACAACAATGACTACTTGGCACCAAAGATGACGCCAAAATGAAATAAAAAAAGAATCTTGCGGATTACCGCTTTAACAAACCTCATGTTGTCATGTCACTTATCCAGTAAAAACTATTATTACAACAATCCCTTTTTAATGAAGTGTAGAGTGTTCACCTCCTCTGTGTTTCATCCAGACAATCTCTCTCTCCTTGTTACCTTGCCGCTGTTCTTCTGGCCTTTGGAGCCGTGCATCACGATGTGGATGTTGGAGTTGGTCCCAGCACCTCGGATGTTCCCCGTCACAATCTGGACATTGTACACAATACCTGCCGGGTACAGTTACATGTCTGACAATCAGAGACTATGCCAGCGGGCCACTGCGGTTCACAACACACACATACTCCCAAAGGAGCTGAGCAGGAAAATCAGCCAGATCAAAACATTGATAGTCTGACCTAAGAATTAATGATCATATGGCAAGCTGGGAAGAAAGCACGTTTTTCTCTTTAGCTATTACCGGGAGGTATGAAACAGCTACATTCTCCATTCCTTGGAAATATAAATTCCTGCCTGTATCTAGTATTTTTCAGATCAGGCTAGAGCAAAATTATCTCCATAACCAGAGTGTGAATGGAGGCAAATGCAGATAATTTGAGGATACAGCCAAAAAGCCTGTTAATTTCCATCCTTGCCACCACTGCTTGAAGGAGTGTTTGTTGAGATAAACACAGTTTTCTCTTTGTTTTAAATTGGTATAGACATGACTTTTCTTTTTTTGAGAAATTGTAGGATTAAATGTGTGTGAAGCAATACTTATAAAATAAAGCAGTACTTTTTTTTTCAGGGTCATACACAATTTTTCCTTCATCACCTGTGGGCTGGCTCCCTCCCACCAGAATGTCCCTCTGGATCTTCCCATCATCCTCGTCAATGGCAAACCAGCGTTCGACTGGAAACTCATACACTATTTTGTTCCCCAGATCGTCCACAATCACCTGCATAAAAAGGAAAAAGAAGACTAAGAAATCAAAAAGATAAGAAGGTATTTTTAGCCAACTTGCCTAGCTCAATAAGGTTTAAAAACTCTACCTAATCTACCTAATCTGGACTGTTAGAGCAAGACAATTGTCCTTCGAAATAGAGGAGGTTAGTGTGATGGCTCTCATTGTAGGTTGCAAGGATCAAAATCCTTATACAGCTATGAAAATTATCCGCCAAAATTAGTTTTGTGGTCTTTTTTATTAACCTTTTTGAGTGAGGTTAACGTTAAACGTGTGTTAAATGTTAGGTTTACACTCCAGTATTCAGGGGACATTTTTGACAAAGTATGGTATTACAGTTTATAAAGTTTACAGAAAGTGTACAATGGTAAAGCTAGATGGAGAGCACAAAACCTTTGGTGATATTATGGATCATAAAGTTTTAGTTCTCATCTCAGAGTTTACAGTATTCAAATAACCAGGATTCAAATTATTTTGTTACAGAACAATATCTTCTGATAAAATCAATTGATTAATCAAATACATTCACATGATTTCATTTGTATGAACTCTACATGAGGACACAAAGCATGTGGATTCTGTTATATGCAGAAGAGCATGTGATCCAATATTTTTGTCACTGCCGTCCAGCTACGGCCAATCAGGATGATCTTTGGTGTCAGTCTGTGTTGCAGTCATCAGCAAATCTACAGACTCATCTGTCTATTTGCTGGTAAGGCAATCCGTTAATGGGGCATGGTTTCCCTTTACAGACAGGGTAGGATGACAGCAGTCATGTCCTGTGCGTGCATGTCCTGTGCGTGCATGTGTGTGTGCATGTGTCTCTGTGTGTGTGTGTGTGTGTGTGTGTGTGTGTGCATGTGTGTGTGTACGTGCATTGGCCTGTGCATGCATGCGCCTGTTTGAACGGACTCATCTCTTGGTTCTACACACTGTATGTGTTGGAGGAGTCGGGACACGAGTCTCAGATGAGAAGACAGAGAGGAAAGAAGAGTATCACATGTCTTAAGTACCTCTCCAGAGGCAGCATGGGCAGGAAGAAGTACAGGAAGACAGGCAGTTTGGTTCCAAGACAAAGAAGCATCACATGGTCTAACAAAATGTTAAAATAATATTTCTTAAACTATCTTGAGACTATGCTGGTGAGTGGCAATAGTTTTTAGAGGCATTGATGTAATGTATTTTAAATAACTTTTTTTGCATTTCTGCAACCTCCAACTGAAATATTGTTAAGATTGTGTATGAACGTTTACCTTGTCCACAAACCATCCTGCTGAGGAGCCTTTGTTATTGTGGCCAATGGTGATCTTCCTCACTTTGCCCAAGTTTGGAGCTTCGATGGTGAATTTGTCCTCGGTGCCCTTTTCAAAGTTATCTTTGTCACTATCAAGACACCTCTCCCCTAAAATAAAGAAATAATATGTAAATTCTATTGGTCAAATCCTGGTTTAAATCGATTGCATCAAATGTGTATTCACCCTGGGAGCAAGTTCACTCCAGGATCACACGTGTGATAACATGTAGCGTCCCAGAAAACTGACTGTGTTGTTTACCTGTGTCTCCAAACTCCCCAAAGATATTGATGAAGACGTCTGCATCTGTCCCACTGCCTTTTATATCCGCGGTGAAGACAGTCACCACATACTTGTTATCTAGAGAATTGAGACCAAAAGGTTTTAATATAGCAATATTTTAAAACAGGAACTTGGTAAACATTGAAAAGATGCAGTCGGCTCTGCACTCTGTCTAATCACAGTGGTTCTCAGCCTTTGTGGCTCACAGCCCTTCAAAATAAAGTGATGCCTACTTGCGACCCTGTGATGTAAACAATCAGAAAGATGAACTTTGATACCTGATGATGATTTTTTGATTTTCCCTTTTCAGGCTAATTTACTTGATTAATTATGGGAAGACACCCCACCTGAAAATATTCATAATTCCTCAAGAAAAAGGCGTTTGTCACAAAAACAGGGATTTGTCACAAAGATGAAGAACAAGAAAATACTGTAATATGTTTCACATTCCATAAATGGTCTTGCAACCCCTTGAGAGTCTGCTTATCTTATAAACTGTGTCCAATCTGTATCACAATATTGAGACTAAACTATAATAAGGTGTTCATAAAGATATACTACATATCATACATTTGGGAATGTCCATGGGGTCCATGCTGCCCAGCAGGTCTCTGACAAACAGGTTATCTCCCTCCACTTTACTGAGCCAGTTGTTGCAAGCAAAGTAGAACCTCAGGTGCGGCCGGATCACGTCTGTCACCACCACTCTGTCGAGGAACCAGCTGGCGTTCAGGCCCGTGTTGTCATGCTCAATCCTGGAGGAGGAGGAGAAGGACAGTATCAAGATGAATTAGTCCCCAGTGTCCCAGTCAAACTGACACAGGGGAAGTAAGACGACCTAGGAATAGAAATTTGCCAGCAGTATTTAGCATAGGCTGAATTGAAAAGTTTTTCATAATTGTAGTGTATTAGTCTGAATACCACTAAAAATTATATTCTCCAGTCTGAGTGAAAGTACAGGGGTGACAGGTGAAATGTTGTGGGACTCACACATACCTTATCTTCTTTATAGGTCCAACATTGTGTGTTCTGATTCTGAATACGTCAGTTTTGGACCTTTCAAATGCCGTTCGACTCCTGAAATAACAAAACGGTGAGAAATCATCTGAGTGTGAGACAGGATGGACAGGTGTCATGCTGTGGAACAGTTTCAGACACGGGTACGTGACATTTGGGAGAGTAACGCTAGAACCATCCCAAATTTCATTATTATTTATTTATCTAAGTGCAAAATACATGCACTGAATCTCAGGAACAAGAAAGTAAGTTTAAGAAGTGATGCAATAACTCCAATGAATTCCAAAATGTTGCATTTTCCCGGTGCACTTTGAATCATAAAAGCTGGGTCAACATTTGGCAAATCATACAGCATTCATGTCATGCATAATTATTTACAAAAAAATAGTAAATAAATCAACTCCAAAATCACAGCACACACTGAGCAGCCCTCTTCTCACCACCACCACCATCACTACACCAAGACATACTTCTTCTCTGTGCTGTTGAATTGGAGAAAAAAGACAAAGTTTCAGTACAAAGGAATAAATTATATGTCAACTGGATCGTTTAAATTGAGGCCTAGCTTATACAGTGTATTTTAATAAACTTGCTTCCCATTTTCTATTTTCCACATTCTGATAGCCTTTGAAGGGGACTCACTTGCTGGCCAGATGCACCTTGGGAGTGATGCCATATTCTCCAAACAGAGTGACAAACACATTGGCATCGGTGCCTGCCCCTCTCTCATCTCCGGTGATGGTCACCACCTCGTACACTGGAGGGTTGCATGACGTGACAAAAAGAGAGGTGTGTGTTAGAAAAGGGAGTACAGTGTGATTACAGAGCGAGAGAGCGAGAAGGAGAGAGAGGGAGAGAGAGGGAGAGAAAGAGAGGGAGGGAGGAAGGAGGCAGAGTGGGAAAGACATTTATAAAGTGTGAGTGTGTTCTTGTACTTCTATCCTTGTGAGAACCGGTTTGAGTTTCACACCTTTGGAGTGAGGACATTTTTGCGAAGCGAGGTCACTTGGGCCGGTTTTCACATCTTCCAGTGGCTAGTTTAGGGCTAGGACTTGGATTTAGAGTTAAGGTGGTAATGAGGATTAGGTTTAAGGTTTGGGTTTGTTGCCTCGATCACATTCTGATGAAGGCGCTGAGCCAAAACGCGCAAATGTGGCTAATAAGTTTTTAGATTTCCTTGTTGGTATGCCGCCCTAATAAAGGCATTTTTTTATTTTTTGAAAGAAAAAGAGTGCCTTTATTTTTCTTTCTTCAGGATTAGGATTAGGTTAGGTTAAAGTTTAAGGTTAAAGTTAGTTTAGGATTAGGGTTAGGAGTTAGGGAATGAATGTAGTCAATGGAAGGTCCTCATTAAGGACAAGTACAAGGATGTGTGTGTATGTATATGTATATGTGTGTGTATGTGTGTGTGCGTGTGTGTGTGTGTGTGTGTGTGTGTGTGTGTGTGTCTGCCTGCCAATGTGTGTCCATGTAAGGAACAGTGTAGATCAGATGAATGTTCAGCATGGCTTTACATCGGGATATTTGACATTGGACTGTACAGTGAGAGCCAAAAAGGAACTTTAGCCCTTATCAGGATGTGAAACCCCCCTTGTAAAGATTAGTGACAGGTGTCATATAGCTGTAGGTTGGAGATAACATCCTAGTGATAGGTGGATACTACTTCACTTGGTGTAATGTTACAGAGAAAACTATGCTAAACAATATGCCCATTCACTCCAGGAGCCACTCTATATCCAGTAATTGCAGTCAATCAGAATTCACTTCTTTTCTTGGTGTTAGATGTCATTCTGAAGACGATACCGCCTTCCAATTGTCTTTGAATTTCTGATATAATGACATGTCCTTTCTGTCAAGTGTGTTTGAGTCTTGCTGCTTTGCCTTTTACACATTTTAGAGGTTAGTTAAAGAGATTAATAAAAAGTTTTCCATTACCTTTCTTCTTGTGGTACTCATCCTCGTAGTTCTCAACTTTTTCTGGCTCGTAGTTCCGAAGCTCTTTCTCATAGATTTCCACGTAGTTTTCAACCTTCTTCTTCTTGCCTTTTCCCTTCTTGGTGTCCTCCTCACTATCCTTGCCCTTCTTCTTTTTCTTTTTCCCCTCTTCTTCATCCCCGGCCGGCGGTTCATCCTCTTTATCCGAGTCCTTCTTGGATTTTTTGTCCTTTCCCATTTTGTCCCCCTGACTGTCTTTGACTGAGGACTTCTTCTTCTTTGTCCCTTTCTTTGTGGTCTCAATCACATCAGGAAGCTTATCTGCTCTCTTTTTACCTCTGGAGACATTGTTGTTATCCTCATCATCTGCACTCTGCGACTCGGTGCTCAACTCATCCCCACTCTTCTCTTTGGTTTTCTTCTTATTCTTGACCTTTCCTTTATTTCCCCCTTTTTTCTTGGTGCTCTTCACATCAGGCCCCGATGTGTCAGAATTGTATCCCTCTTCATCACTGTCTTTAAATTTCTTCTTCTTCTTTTTCTTCAATCTTGCAGCATCCTCTGGCTCACTTACCTGCTTGCCTTTCTTCTTGGGCTTTGGCTCCTGATCCTCAGAGTCCTCGTCATCCACATCTTTGGTTTCCTCCTCTGCTCTTTGTCTTGTTTTTTTCTTTTTTGTGGGCATCTTTAATTTATTTACTACCTTGTAACCGTAACCGATTCCCGCGTGTTCCGGTGAAACTTGATTAAACTGACCCGCGGCTCCACAGCGGTGACCCGCTGGCAGGATGGGTCGCTGGTGGAGCGGACTCCTGGGAAGAAGAGCTGACAGACTGGTGCTTCACAGGCGGCCGGGGGGAAGCCCCTCTCTGCTGCTCATCCCCCACCTACAGCAGCAGCAGATGCTCTGACCTCATTAAAAATGACTGTCACCTTGTTCTCACCCGACCAGAGGAGACAGCCTCCCTCGGAACGAAGAGCTGCCAGAACATTCTGATCCACAAATGTATTGAACTCACTTTTAAAGTTTGAAACTACGAAATAAAAAGGATGATATGACTACACAGGCCACTATACATCTAGTTATTTTTAAAGTGGGACATAGAAAAGGCTATCTGACACTGACCAGCCTTTCAACAAGAGGCTGTGATACTGTGCAGAAAAATGAAGACACATAGGCCCACTTATTTGATTTTTTATTTGATTTGATAGACTTTCTTAATCCATCAAGGGGAGAATTATCTTTTTGCCCTCTGGTTGGACGACCTCCCTGCTACACTGCTCAAGCTCAAACTTGTCTGTCCAAACATGATAGACCTCGTACTCCTCCTCTGTATCACCTTATGACAGGAACAGTGCATAAGAAAGGCTATAAACTGTTAATATCTAAAGGATTCATATTTGTTATGTTTGCTTCTTCATGATGATAGAGATGGTTCACATTCAATCATGAGGAGGGACAGAAAAAATTTAACTGACTGCCTTTACATCCTGTAAATTCATATAACAAAGGGAAATGATCATATGCTGTGATTTCTGTCAAAAACGTCTAGAAAAATCTAGTATGAGGCTGCATCATAGTAGTGTCTGTTTCAGTCAAAATTAACACATAGAAAGAGACAACATCACAGTCACATTTGTCTGAATACAGTCACTTGAGTTGTTTGTCAGCCATGATCTTTTGTTTCAAAATCAAAATTAGGATGACTGTCGGACAAATAAGAGGAACAAAAACCTCTGCAGGTTCTGTTTGGCTCTCCTTGCTTGTAGTTTTCATTGCAGCCAACAGAGGGAGGCATCTCCCTTGAATTTTCAGAATACTGGATTCTATTCAAAATGTATTCCTATTTGCACCATCTCATTTAATAATAAAAACAGACTCGTTGTATCATTTAGATTAAAAAGACTCACATTTGGTAGATAGCCTGTTCCCTTTTTCATGACTTTTCCCCAAAGCTTACAATTTTTTGCAGTTGTTTACATGTTTTCAAAACAAAAAACACACACAAAAGGCAAAACTCCAAAAATCTCTAGCAAAAGGAAATATTACATTTAAAACCATGTTATGTCTTCTCAAAAGTGAATTTTGCATCCAAATGATACACTCACACCATCAGACATGATGTAAGAACCAACTGCTCGGTGACAAGCGCTACTATGAAAACCTTTACATATCAGTCAGCTGACACATTCTTCACTTTCTATGTTACACTTACTGCTTACATATGTACAGTAGCCTGTAGTAAAAGATTATCATGTTATCATGTTATCATTAGCCTACTCAAATATAAAACAAACACACAAATACAGTAACAAAATATAGAAATATAGAAAATAGGACTAAAAAATAGGACTAGGCCAACTGTCTATGGTAAAAACAAATGAAGCTTCATTCTGACTTTGGTTTCTGTCTGGCCACAGGATCTCATCCACATTGTAGGCAATGTTTTCCCTCGCTACACAGTGTTGTAAGTATCGCCTGGCATGAGAGCTCCGGCCCTGGGTGGATCCCTGGATGCTCTTCCTCTTCCTTGTCCTCGTCTTCCTCTTATCCTCACCCTTCCTCTCCCTCTGCCTCTCTCTGTCTCTGCAATGTTGCCATCCATTCATCTTCAAAAACAGGAGAGCTCACCTCTGGCCCTCTGCTATGATTTGTAACTGCTGTTTGCACCTGTGAGCAGTCAATGTGGCCTATTGGTAATTTCAGTTTAGCATTTTGATTTTAGTTAGATTGTGCCAAATATACAGATTGTGTCTAGTGTTTTGCAAAAAGTGTAATTTGGAATTGCAAAGTGAAAGGAGAAAATGTTCTTTTATTTTTGCTTAATTGGTTTAAGGGTTTGGTAGACGAGTGTGTCTCAAGTTCCAGTGTTGGAGTGTAAACAATTGAGAAAAACTGTAATAAAACTTAATCCCCATTAAGCTCAGCTGCTGTTCAGTGATGTAATCACAGCATAGACATGGAAGAGATCGACACTGGTAAAAACCTAATAGTCTAAGCAAAATAATGACCTCCAAATCTTGAGTTTGGATCAGAAAGTCCCCAGAAAGTAAAACTGAAATCCGCTGCCCTGGCCTATGACCTAAGGACTGTTAGGTCAGGAATTAGGCCAGTTCCTCCCACAGATGTGTTTGTGAAAGATGTGTAGATGATGCTGGCAGGAAAAGGAGTTCTATCATGTCTTTCAAGATGTTTATCCCAACAAGCTAAACAAGTTGCCCGCAGTGAATTTGTGTTTTCAAGTTCTTTCAGATTTGTAATTCAGCGATAGAGAGGAAGCGTTTTAGACTCCAGAGAAGCAGATACCATGGGTGTGCATTTCCATAGGGGGCAGATACTGAACTTCAGACGCAGAATTTATCTGTAGTTTGTTTGAACACAGATTCAAAGGGTTTGAATCTCAAAACTCATGTTACTGCTCAACCCATTATCATCATTATATAGTTCAATGTGGCACACTAAAGGCCGCTGTTTGCTAGACCCAGTGTCCATAAGTTACAACTGAGCAGTCAATTCCAAAATGCGTTCATCCTTCTCAGTTAAATGTACATAATACAAAGTTCTTGCTCTTGATTTTATTGTTTGGAACAGTTTGTTTTATTGTGAGTTTATTGAATTTGCAATTTCACTCATTTGCCTTATCAAGTTTCCCACTTGTCAAGTCAATTTTATTTGTATGCCACATTTCATACACAGGTAAGCTCAATGTGCTTCACAGTAAAAGACAAAAATAGTGACAATAAACAGATAAGGAAATGCAATACACATATGTGAAACACCCTTTCAGCCATACATACAACACACACACACACACACACACACACACACACACACACACACACATACGTAAAATACATTTGGCAGAAGGCAGGGAGACAGCTGGACTGGTTGCAGGGCTCAAATTCATACCTATGGTCAATTTAGAGTCTCTAATCCACCTGACTTGCATGTCTTTGGAAAGTGAGAGGAAACATGAACGCAGGAAGATCATGCAGCTCCACACACAAAGGGCCGGTGACTGAACCTGGCTCACTCTTGCGGTGAAACGATAGTGGTAACCACTGAGCCACCATTCTGCCCTTTAATAGCTTTCTGAGTTTAAAACCACAACACTCTACTTCATTAGCAACTAAACCACATTCGATTATAGCAATCAAACCACAAAGGTTTTTTAGAATTGTTAATATCAAATAGCAAGTCTGAAATTTCTACTGCATGTGATGCTGACTTCAGCTCCCAATAGCCCTTAGATTTTAAGTTTAATTGGTTTCCCAAAGCTATAAATGTTTATTTTCTATCCAGTCCAGAAGGAACATTATCATAACATAGCTACCGATCCTTGACACTAGAAGACACTGCAAAGACACTTAAAACAAACACACTGGAGAGTCTCACAGTTCATGCAGGATGTAGAGAAGGAAATGAAGAGGAGATAGACTGTCACAGCAGGATACGTGAGGAGCACAGCCGCCGACATGCTGCTCAGCCAAGAGCCTCAGTGTCAAGAATGGACCGCCATTGTGGCAAAATCATGTAGTGTTATGACAAGGGGATGAGATCATGGTGAAACCTAATCACAGATTTATTTGACAAGGACAAGGTGGCTTGTCCCTTCTTGAAGCAAAATGTTGTGTGGTAGTTATGCAAGCCAGAAAGAAAATGTTACCACTAGTTTCCAGTCCTGTTATTATGGCCAGCAGGGTGGTGTAGTGAGAAGTGAGCCTGACCTCCAGCCGGAGGACCCAGGTTCAAGCTGCCATGTCGGCAAGCATCCGCCCTGCTAAACTGTCCTTGAGCTAGTGCACAAAAAGTTAACAAGAGCAGCTTTCTCCAGTGTAGCGCCTGATTTTAGGTGACAAGTTAGGACGTGCTTCGTCTGCGCGTTAAGCTCCACCTGCAACTATGCACGTTTTGTTTTAGTAAATCGATGGGAGTGATCCATTTTAATAATCTTCTCCTCCATTTTTGCACCTGACCATTGCCACTCCATTGGGTCAAACGCACTAAAAATGTCTACTTCATTATGTGCAAAGTGCTTCTCCGTACAGGCAGTGTTGCCAACTATTTTCCAAGGAAAGTAGCTATTCTGCTCAAAAAGTCACTAGAAGTCGGCAGATGACATCATATGTTAATTTACTTATCAATATTTACTACAGCCCCCTGCTCTCTGCGGCGGGAGGGGCTACACTGTGCATGGGAAGTGTTGTGATCATCGGACCTCTTTGGATTGGACAAGCAAGTAGTGCAAAATGACATCAACCATACAGAATTGTTGCCAAATGATTGGGAGTCAACACATTGACATGTTCTCCATGGCCCAAAAAAGTTGCTAGATTTGTCACTAGTGGCTTTTGAGAAATAAAGTCACCAGGGAGGTCTGAAAAATCACTACATTTGGCAACAAAGTCACCAAATTGGCAATGCGTACAGGTGACATCATACTCTCGTTTGCTCACTGTTGACTTTTGCCAAGTTGTAACTAACCACAACAAAGGCAGACAACATCTACAATTTCCAAAGTTAATCAGAGTTTAACCAATTTATACAACAATATGAGGATCAAACCAAAACCAAGTTTATTTTTGGAAAGAAAGAACACACATTTGGACGAAGGGATGAGTTCAAATGTAGTGTAGCCAGTTACTGTTCGTGCAAAACTAACTTAGCTAACATTATTATTATGTGTGTCTGTCATTGCTGATACAAAGTAACATTCTTCTCCAACTTAATTTCTTCTACTCTAGGATTTCTTTGCTAACAAGAATTTATATTAGGAGGTAAAATGTGTGCATTTCCTTTCATGGTAACTGCAGGAAAATCACTAGTCCTGTTCTCTCAGTGTTTCTAAACCACAGACAGAGAAGATAGTGTCTCATGCTCCTGGAAGACCTGGAAAAAAACATGGAATTTGAACACACACGCACACACACACACACACACACACACACACACACACACACACACGCACGCACACACGCACACACACACACACACACACACCCACACTTTATTTTCTATTCCAGTAAACAATGCTTGTTTCCCAATGTTCCCCATGGTGAGTCTGAGTCACAGAGGCGGCAAAGAGCTTCGTACAATACGCACCAACTCTTGCGAGAGAGACGTCACTTGGTCCAGCCAGGACCATCAGAATCAACACTTTTTACACACGCTACTGCATAAACGCCACCGCAAACGCTTAGTAAATACGGCCTTGAATTGCCCTACCAGCTCCAGGGCTGCTGTTCTGTAACTGACCCGGCACTTTAAAGAGAAATTCACACAAAAAGATTACAACACAACATAGTGAAATATGCTAACATGTCAGCATCAATAAAGTAAACCCAGTTAGCAAGATATCATGGCCTTTGATGCCGGGTAGACAGTTATATAATACTTTAGTATTTGTTTCAAACTGCTATGTCGTAACCAGCTTCTAACCTCTAATGTGAACTTCTTGTTTTTTAGTTTCTAATTAAACGGAGCCAGATATGGACACTTCAAGGGGCTTTCTTTCTCAAAGCAAGATGCCTCCAGTCCAGCGTAATCCAAGAGGGTTTGGAGTGTTTATGGAAGCTAATGGTTTCAGACAGAAAGAGCTATTACTCCAATTTATGTTAAGCTACTTTCTCTCTCTCTGTCTGTTTCTCTCTCTCTCTCTCTCTCTCTCTCTCTGTCTCTATCATCATCTCTCTATCCTTGCTGAGTGAAGTGAGTTCCCTTAAGTTCCATTTAGCGGCCCTTTGATTTAGATGACTGTTTACCTCTTAAGGTTGTCATAGCGAAAAGGCCTGTTTTTCCCGTTTCAGAGCCACACTCTATATTTATTTCAATTCATTTAAAGAATATATTAGGTTCTGACTATCTTTATCATTAGATAGTAGCCTATACAGTGGTGAGTGACAGGAAAGATGGATGAGAGAAGGCCAGGAGTCACTTTTACATGGTATATCTTAGCAGGCTGTACAAGCACACACCTTTTAATTGCCCGAAACGAGGACAGTTTGAGCTATAAAAAGGGGTTGGACAGAAGTTCATGAAATAAACAGGTAATTATCTCCCAAAGGTGATGATGGAATGGCAGAATAAGTAAACAGGTTACGCAAGAAAAGTGAAGGTTACATCAGCTGATAGAGCAAGGTTTGGACTTATTAAATGTTTTAATTCATGATACTTCCCTATCCACTGATACCGAACTGTTACTTAACGTGATACTTAACAGTCCATCATTGATCATTGACACCAAATCAGTGCAAGTTGGCAGGACGTCCTTTTCACAGTCAATAATCATGTTCTTCATTAAACAAAAGAAGTTGCTGTAAGAAAAAGAAACCTGATCTGCCAGAACATATTCAGGTTGACTTATTTGTGGACTTGTTTGTTGACATTTCATAGCTCAAGGATGATTAGTACCTTCTTTATATCACATGGCCAAGCCCTTGGGATGCCAGTCAGTCTGTTTAGCTGATAAAACCTGTCTCAACTTGTGTGAGACAGCAGCAAAGGAACTGAATGCACGATAAACAAGGAGAATGATGAATTTGACAGGTGAAAAAAGGTGTTTATTTTTTGACACTTTGACACTGTATTGTTAAGATTGAGATCTGAATTTTGAGTTATTTTATGAGTGCCAAGATTTTTCATTCATCACTTGTTTTACATTGGTAGAAATTACTCCAGCATGTCTTTAATTTAAGTTGCTTTTCACTGTCCGTAGTCACACCCAAACTTTGGAATATTTCGAGGGGCGTAAGTGCGTTATAGTAGATTTTACAGGAGAGCCAAAACAAATTTTGATCAAACTTTGATCAGCTGCCGTTACCACATACTAAGCACAATATTTTAACTTTTTGTGTTATCAGATTGAGCATTACTATAAAAACAATACTGCTACAGTTTAAGTTGAATTATATTTGTTAACTTTTTTAAAAATGGCAAAATAGTGAAATATGCCTTTTTGGCACAAACATTGTCCCAATACAGCCATGCAGAATATGGGCGTATGTAAGTAAACAACTGTAAAACACATTCATTTTAATACAAATCTAGCAATTACACTTCAATCAACACTGAAATATAAAACAAGATCAGAATGAATATCTTTATCTTGAAGTAATGCTCAGCAACTTTCACCAAGGCCTTTAAAATTGTAGGCTACATGGAACATATCAAATTGATTGATACATTTTTTCTGATAAAAACTTTTAATAAACCTTTTTAATAAACCTCTATAGACATAAGAAACTACTTTTGATTCTAAACTACTACTTTTTTTTTCTTTTGCTAGTATAATAGCCTACATTTTTGTATGTGTCCCAGGACACATCACTTATTGATGTGTCCTGGGACACATTCAAAGACCTGTAAAACTCCTCATAACACTGAGGGATAACTTCAGCTACCAGCAGTCTTACTATCAGAGCTCATCTTGACCAGTTCACACTCCTAACATTATAAAATAACATTTTGAATCTATAGGCCTAAGTATTTCATGGGAATATTAACATATTTACATTCATCTAATATTGACCTAGAATATTAATTAGGATATGAATAGGATACTAAAAATGATGTGCTCATGCTGCCATGCTAGCATTACTTACGTCAGCATGCATTTTGAGTTGACCTAAGTGCTGTTAGAATCCTCTACCCACAATGCTTGTTATGTGTCAAAAGTGGGGTTTTGCATGGTGTCAAAAGGGCGTAAGTGCAGTTACGCCCTTTTGGCAGCAAACAAAACCCTACTTTTACTGTTACGGCTTTCAGTTTTTGTTGAATTAAAACTTATGTGTCATGATTTCAGTTGTGTCCTTTTGGCACTGAAAAGATCTCACTGAGACCTTTCAATTGATATATAATACTCATATTCACCCAAAATCGCACTTTGGCTCCAAGCCCTCGATTTGTATTTTGGCCTTTCACTGATTTTACTATGTCTTTATTGTTCTTATTCTGTTGTTCCTAAATATCTGTGTTCTTTTTGTATTTATTTGTGTTTTTATTCATTTTTGCTATTCTTTTTTGGTACAGCCTTTTATTGTTGCTCTTTTATACTCTGCCTTGTGAAGCACTTTGTAACCGTTGGTTTTGAAAAGTGCTGTATAAATAAAGACTTACTTACTACATGGAAGCCCCACTTTAAGTTCCTCCACCCCCAGAAGGAATATTGTTTGGGAAATCCTGCAACCCCTAACCCTAACCCTCGAGATACACAACAGAGAACAAAGGGAGAGAGAGAGAGAGAGAGAGAGAGAGAGAGAGAGAGAGAGAGAGAGCGAGAGAGAGAGAGTCTTCAAGTCCCATCATCGCCAAAATCTGTCCAGGAAAAGATCCACAATAGATGACTTCGCTCCACATCTGCAGTCCTTCAGATCCTGACGTCTTTGGTAGTCTTTGCCTGCCGAAAGCACACTTAGAAGACATCTGATATAGTGTGTGTGAGTAATGGCACTTGTTCCCCTGTTCCCAGTCCCCTGGTAAAGCACTTACATTAATGTTGATCCATGCCACTGACAATTAGGGGCCCCGGTCTGGGCAGTGGAAATGAGGACGGCGTCTCGTTGCCTTTGGTGCGGGGTGAAGAACTGAACGCAAGAATCACAGCTGGATGCAACCCGAGAGGGAGAAGCAATGACTTTTTAAATAACGCACACAGAAACACACACATAGACACACACGCAATACACATATCTTTAATAGCATGCACAATATTCAGGGCTTTGAGGATAATTTGCTCATTAGATGCTCAGAAACACACTGTTCCCATTACTTTCTTGCCCTTTGTAAGTCACTGGCTTCACAAGTCTTAAACCACGTCAGGTTGTCTTGAAGCAGCTGATTTGTGGCGTGTTGTTGTTGTTTTATCCTGCTAGCCAAGATGACCCCTCCACTAGATCATATTTCTCTGGTATACTGTAAGTTTTGTCTAGTTTACTCGAACGTTCCCACGCTTGCCATTGGCTCAGAGACACACCTGACGAGAGAGAGAGGTCATTTTTAAATATCT
Organism: Centroberyx gerrardi; assembly: GCF_048128805.1. NCBI lineage: Eukaryota > Metazoa > Chordata > Actinopteri > Beryciformes > Berycidae > Centroberyx > Centroberyx gerrardi. The sequence goes on from NC_136004.1 coordinate 20,432,302, forward strand.
ACCCAACACAAAAAATAAAAACGATTTTTGTAGCACCGGCATTAGACATACAGTACAGAGAGGGCATTTGCAGAGAGCAATGATTTTGTTTTTTAAGATACTGTGACTCATAGGCATATTTGACTTCCTGCCTACTTGTAATTAATGAATTGGTTTGATAGATTAGTCACTGCTAATGGTCATGCTTTAAGCATCTGGGTTTGAGTTATGGGGTGCCGAAGTCTTAAAACATATCAGGATGTAACCGGCATTAAAGATATCGACATTGCTCAAGAGCCCCATTTGTTAGAATACCTCAGTGTGCGACTCAGTAATCTGATCCCTTGGCACGGCAGCAGTTTGCCTATCTGGAGAAGCTCTGTGGTTAAATCACCCTGTTTTGAAATAAGTGATTAATGGTGCAGAGAAACGCAGAAGGAAATTCTGCACAGCGTGTGATAGGTAATCACCGTGGATAATTATTATTTGAGAAATGAATTAGAAACATACTCATATTAGGCCGCTGTGAAAGACTGCTGACTTCTCCAAAAACCAGTGAGCAGGGAGCAGAGTTGGCAGGTGGAGCGGTGCGAGCTGGGAAACGCTGCTCGTTTCCAGTATGTGTGGACATGTGACTTCTGTTGCAACGCCTCTCCGCAGACCTGAAACCATGCCGTGAAATTGTTTACTTTCTGCTGAAACTTGATACAAACGTGTGTTGAAAACTGGGCAGCATAGGTTTTCTGCAGTGCTCATTTGCATAAACAAAACAGGTGATAATAGTTACACACGGCATTATGGACTTTGTGCAAGTCAGAGTTTAAAATTCTTTAAAAGACTAATGAAATGATTGGATTTGTTGAGAGGATATACAGTAATTAACTTGGTTTTTTATTGATGTAGTATGTTTTTTCATCTATTTGTGTTGTATTATTATTTCAGTGTATGTCATGCGTTATGGTCTTAATCGTATGTGGACCTTTTATATCTGTAAAATGTGAGGTTTTTAAGAATTTTGGTATTTGATAATAATGATTTCTTTTGGCATTTGTAGTTTTACTTGATATAGATCTATTTTTTGTAACTCTTTTTTCACTGTGAAGCACTTTGTAACTTTGTTTTGAAAAGTAAATTAAGTCTATTATTATTATTATTATTATTATAGAGGGGACGACATACAACCAAGATCCCAAGCTGGATTCAAACCCAGAAAATCGTATGTACACAGCATGCACCTTAGCCAACTGAACCACCAGGACACCACTTTACTTTTAAATTATGATAATGTCAACTGTTAATGTTTCTTGTGGACACCCAACAGCTCTTACCTTAGTAATACGTAGTTCGTATAAACAATTAATAATTTCTTGGGAGGTCTGAGACTTACATGGAATTTGAGATTTGTAGATATTGCTGAGGCAGTGAACTCTAATTACTCTGGTTCTTCCTCTGAATTGTTTTCACCTAGATTATGGGAAATGCTTCTTTAAATTTGAATACACCCACACATAAATGTGCAATCACACACACACACACACACACACACACACACACACACACACACACACACACACACACACACACACACACACACTATAAACCACTGTCACTATTACTATCACCAGATGCTTTAATGCTTTCACTGGTATTTGACAGTCTCAACCTGTTTGTCTTACACAACTCTGGAATAAGTATACACTTCCTGGCAAAAAGCTTTCCTTGTAATTTCTTGTCTCTCATATCTGGTTTAAGAGTTTGCAAGTAGGAAGTCCATCCCAGAACAAATTGGTAAAGCCATTAGCCTACTAATCTAGTTTTACTCAGAGCACCAACAAGGCCAATAACAAAACTCAGAGCTTTTGGTTTTGTTGCACTCTTAGAACTACATTTCAAATGCAGCTCAAAAGCAAAATAAGAGTAATAAAATAATGTAAAAAATAAAACCCCTATTATAGAAAATTCCTATTTCTGTGTCTGATTGGCTTGTTGTTCAGGTCACCTCATGTGGTTAAGTTTTTCCTACTTGCTTTGACTAGCATTACATAACAGTGAAGATCAAAGTCATTAATTAGCTGCTGATTTCGTGGGAACTGGCTGGTGTGTATAATTCTGCTTTAAAACCTTTGAAACAAGTCTCTCTACATACTGTATATTTGTGTGAGACTTAACAGAGTCAGAGGGCTGACTAATTCCTAGCCTGGAGCCGTTCGCCGTCCACTAGCACGACTGAAGACATGGTTAGGTTGCACTGAGCTGGGCTGCATCAACATATGCTACAGCTAATGTTAATGAACTCAAACTAAAGAAGCCAGGTTTTTACCCCACAAAAATGCAGGAAACAGTAAAGTGAGTACAGTCCTCTTATTTTTCGTAGGTACTTTTACACCTGTGGTCGCATTTGGAGTCAAGCTGTCAAACCAAGCAGGAGCTCTGTGTTCTGAAAGTGTGTTAGCACTCAGGTCATATTGCTTCGTTGGCGTCAAATGGAAAAAAACATATCATCTTAGCACTAAAGTGCTTGAGGATCCTCTTTCCTGCTATGATTTGGTCTTAATCTCCCTGAATTACATTTTCCCCATCTCTTGAGGGATAATAGTACAAGCGCTTATGTCATAGTCAAGACCTTTATCACTATTCCCGCATCAGTTCTGGTCTCCCTCCGGTGTATTTGGCTTGTGTCCTTCTCAACCGAGGGTGACAGCAGATGCAGCAGGGCAGCAGGTGTTTTCTGCTGTTTATCAATGTGCAGAGAGGTGACAGAGTGCATGGACCCTGCTGATGCAAAGCAGCTTCATATGTTTCCTCCTTTATTATAAAGCGGTTCATAGAGCTGCGCTGTATGTCTCTTACTTATGATTCTAACCTCTTACATAATCCCTCACCACATCCATAATATATACAAACACGTAATTATCAGTTTCTATTGATATTTTATAATTGCTTTCTGGTGAGAACTGAGGTCAATGAGGTTATCGTGCGGCGCATTTGTACCGGATGTGAATGGACACCTGTTCACACAGACTGTAAATGTCAGCCTCATTGGTTGCCCATTTATACATCTAATGAGGTATGGTGGATTCTGGTGAGAGGGAGGAGCATCAAATTGCTGAGAAGTAGAAGGCTCGCTCCATGAAACGCAGCATCCTGCAGACTCACCACTTTTCACAGTTTAATTCAATTAGTGTCTGTTCTTCTCAGAGTCTGGAGGTTTCTCTCACACTCTGTCTTTTAGCCTTCTCTGCAACATGTTTGCCTAAGCCACTGCAGTGCTTGTTTAAGCTTAATCACATTGAATTGAAGCCATAGATTGTGTTTATTGTTTCACGAGAGAAGTTCTCTCGGCCAGGTTTAGTTCCTGGGAAGTCTGCTTTTTCTCCATCAGAGTATCTCTCTCTGTCTGTGTGCGTGTGTGTGTGTGTGTGTGTGTGTGTGTGTGTGTGTCTTACAGTAGCTGTTTAACGCATTACCAGGATTCCAAGATTTTTCTGCACTTCCAAAATCTTTATTTAGTTGTGTGTAAACTCTGGAAAGTGGTAGCCTGCTCCTCCCAAGGTCGTTTGTCCGTGCTAATGGGGGTCATGAGATGATCTCACCAAAACCCTGCAGGAACTTGGAAAATAAGAGCGAGTGTGAGAAACTCTGAGCTCGTATATTAACTTCCGCTTTATGTTGACATCATATAATGACATGTCAAAGGCCGTGCTTTTTGAACTGCGTATATTAATCTAACAAAACATGTGAAAAATGATACTGTGGGTGTTAATTTACAACTGCATTATATTACATATGCACACATTCTTATTCCTAAACACACAAATACTGACAACATTGCCTTAAATGCCCTGTTAGCACCGAGGCTTTGCACAGTCATGTTTGCAAAGACGAAACTGGGTCAGTGGAAAAAAAACAAAAACAATGCTGAATATATCCAAATCACTGAGAATCAATTTAATTCATTACATTTGATTTTCTTGTAAATTGCTTATATCAACTTTGTAGAAAGAATACAATACAAGCAAATAAATGTATGATCAAAGACTTGATTCAAAACAGAATAAAATACCCTTTGCAATAGGACAAGTGCACTTCATACAATATCGTCACAGCCAAACTCTACACCAAAATTCATATATTTTATTGTATAATCTTGGGGGGGGGAGGGGGGGGGCAGCTTTATCAACATTTATGCACATGAACAAGTCTCTTTACAGTTAACACCGACAAGAGAAACAACAAAGGCAAAGACTGCAGTCTGTGATATTAAGCAACACTCTTGAGCTGCTTTGTTAACGAGGAATAGGAGGCGGACTGTGTGCTTCGAAGCTGCTGGACCTACGATGAAACAAAGATCTTTGGTGGAAAAGCTCAAACATACATGTTGTTGGTGAAATAGCAGCAGAACGTGTCGCTTTAATGACATTATATCAAGAGTTTCATTCAAAAATGTGATGTCCACCTTTTGAAAAATGCAACACATACTCTTACAAAATTATTGATAGAAAAATATAAAAACAAATAGTTGCTAAAAGGCATGATTAGTCCATTGTTGACAAAAGGATCACACTTTCACAGACTGAATATCTCTATATTTTAGAGATACAGAATTAATTAACCTCAGATTACCTTTTTAAATTGATATATAACATTTTGGAAATGAGCTTTTCATATATTATTGTCCTGGTTCTCTGCATGCTAGCAGTGGGAGATAGTTGCTGATATTCACAAATATTGATTCAGCTACATGACTAATATCATTTAAATAACATATGTGAATTCATTTTTAGGGTGGATTTTCCCTTTAGAGTTGCATTGTGTGATTTACTCACTAGCACCTTCTCCTAGAGAAGAATATCTTTTATTACAGAGAATATTTTACACAACATTGATCACTTAGAACATTGTTTTTCTATACTATAACTGACTCATACAGATGTGTTGAAATATCTTTAGCTTGCAAACCAAGCAACAACTGTCCACCAACTTTGCACCAAACATTCTGTAGCAGTGGAAATAATATTCTGCATTCCCAGTCAGATGTAAATGCTTTGGTATTAGTGGTGTGAACGGGCATTTGCCAATCTCTTTATGAGTATGGCGAAGGAATCGTTGCACCCTCACTGTAAGATGGAAAATGAAACTTGTATAATTTGAGATGACATATTTGTGTGTATTCCAGGGCTGAGGAACAAAAACATGGGTGCGCGCCAAGAAAATAATACTGCACTGTACATTAGTCATGGAACTAACACAACATGTCCTTCACACTACTGTACAACAGGGTCGGTGAAACCAATTGATGCTTACTTAGCAATACAATGGCAGCACACATGCCAGCGATTACTCATAAGGATCATATTCAACACTCTCTAATTTGCCATAGTGACCACAAGCTTGTGACTCAATTATTCTCGATTACTGGCCTCAAGGACTTTACAAAGTCAAGGTTTCCACAGTGATTGAACAAAGTAATTGAAATTCCGAAGGATAGCTATGCCATCACTGACGCTTGAGTCATGAAAAAGTGGGTCATCTCTATAGTAGCAACATCTGTTTTGGGCAAAATGACAAAAATCGCAAAATATAGTCATATAGTCATAGATATTCATCACTGAGGTAGCTGGGTGCTGAAACAGAGAACAAAGAAGAACAAAGCTCACAGTTTCTCTGTTGTCATTTCTTTCTTGCTGTGCCCGACAAAAGTTTTTTTATGTGCCTTTCCCCAATTTTTGAGAGATTTCACAGTTTACTGATGGGGTCTGCGTTCATTATCTGCCTCTGAGCAGTCTGAGAGCCATCTCTTCACTGAGAGTTTCACAGACACTTGAGAGAACTCAGATGCATTTCTCCTCCACTGTTTCAGTGCTGAGTGACACCTGAAGCGATTGGTCTTTTGGGCACGGCTGCAAAGCAATCACAGCTGACAGGTCCTTGATCATATTCGTCCCCTCTCTGCTCTGAACCTCAGTGCTGCCCTGTTCGGACGAATAAGAAGCTTGAGAGTCTCTGACCGATGAAGGTCGGGAACCATGGAGTCCTTCCATGTGGTGACAGCTTCCAGTGAACACCTCACTTCCCTCTGGCAGGTAGAGGAAGGTCTGGGAGCTGCTGGTGACGTCTCGCAGGTCCCGGGACGCCAGAGAGTGAGAGTCCCTGGCAGAGATGATGGAGGAGAGTTGATGAGCGTCTATACAGTGGAAGTTTCCCTGTCTCTGCTGCCTCCGTGCTCCGATCTTACAAAAGAGGCACTTGATTTTCTCAATGAGCTTGAGAAGCACGGCCTTACGGAGCAGGATGTAGATCCAGGGGTCAAGGATGGGGTTGAAGGAGGCGAAGCGTATCGCTCGTAGATCGGGGTTCTTGTCCAACCGCAGCTCCACTGGAGTCTTATACAGCTGGTTCAGAAACACCTGTGCCTGCAAGAGAAGAGTAAATAGTGGTTAAGAGGGTGTATGTGTGTGTGTGTGTGTGTGTGTGTGTGTGTGTGTGCCTACATGCACAGGTGTGTGTGTGAGTGTGTGTGTGCATGTGTGTCTTTAACAGTAAGCATGGGAGAGGCACAAAATGAAAACATGGGATCATGAGAGAGTAGCAGGGAGAAAGTATGAAAGAGAAAGGTAGCTTGACAGAAAGGAGGAAAAGGTTTTTTCATCCAAACAGAAATCTATCTGAACTTTCCTTTTAACCAAGAGCTGAGCAAGAGCAAATGGTCCCTTATACAAAAAGTTTGCATTTGTGCGTAAAAGTACTGTGCGTAAAGCGTGCGTAATGGGTGAAATTTAACCACAGGGAGCTGAGAAAATAGAACTTACAACAAGTGGAATGGAGCAGATGAGCACCACTGCCGACGTGCCTATGAGCAGAATAACCATCTGAATCTCTGCGCCGGCCAGACGCCCAAAGCTGCGGCTTCTCCTCCTCGGGTCCACATTGCGCCCCAGATCCGTTCCCAGCGACATTCTGCGAACGAAGCGCCGGTGCATCCGGATCAAAGCCCCGCACACCAACACGTTACAGATAACAGTGGCGAGAATGAGAATAGAGCTGAACCCGGCGTACATGTAGGAAAAGGCTGCATCGCTGCTCACGTTGCTCCTCCACTCTATAAAGCACCAGGTCTGCGGGTATTGCTTCTTCACTTGTCCAAACCCCATGCTCGGCAAGGCGCAGAAAAGCGCGTTGGAGATGTAGATCGCCAGGAGCGTCAAGCCCGCCAGTCTTTGGTCCACATACTCGTTGTAGAAGTACGCGTGGTTTATGGCCATGTATCTCTCCACCGACATCGCGCATATGATGCTGAGCCCCGCCAGAGAGAAGAAAAGCAAGGTGAATCCAAAATACTGACAGAGCGGGTCCTCACCGGGCCACGAGCCTTTCACATAAGTGGCGATGGTGACCGGACTGGCGAGCAGAGTCCCCAGCAGGTCTGTGACCGCCAGTCCACACACCAGCGTGTAAAACGTGGTCTCTTTCTGTTCTTTGCGCGACTTACACAAAACCACGATAGCTATGACATTCCCGACCACACCGAAGATAAACATGATGGACGGTATGGTCGGGACCATCGTCCTCCCTGTCATCGAGTGATTACTCATTGTAGTGTCCGTCAAACGCAGCCTCAAAAACGTCTGTAACGAATTTCTTAACGCCAATATTTCCACTCCAGAACAGGCAACTTATTACCACTCGAAGGGAGCCAGGCAAACATGATTAAAAGGAAAAAACAGCTTGTATGTATTTTCAAAACTAACTTCTCCAAACTTTCATCCAAGTTCAGTGAATCCTGCGGCTGTTGCTCCAGTCAGCAGTGTCACAGTGTGTCTGCTGTCAGATCCCCAGCTAGGTCTGCAAGACAGAACAAGATTTCACTCACCAGGGCAGAGAGATAAAGGCAGTCAACAGTCCACTGACATGAGTGACTTCATTGAAATGTGGCTCTGCCTTCAAGTTCCCCTCTGCAGGATTCAGTCCCGCCCCTTCGTTTCACGCTCCCACCGCCATTCAGCTCCCAACTGCTCACACCGGTTCAAGAAAAGGCCTTGACTACTGTATATTCACGTCATGTAGCCCGCTATAGAGACTAAACATAATGACACAGAGGCTAACTTAAAGTCAGAGTAAATCTTGCTGTTGAAAAACCTTTAAGTAAAAATCATCATTAATAAATCTGAAATAAAAAGAGCATAAACATAACTAAAATGAAATCTTCAGTCTCCAAAAGAAGCCTAACTGAAACAAATTTTTAAAAATAAATATTTGTAAGCCTATAGTTTCAGTCTTGGCACTAATAATGAATGGGCCCAAATGAACTATCAGTGCATTTACATGGCTTATCCAGAGCAGCTTGAGAGCAGATAAGCTTCACCTCTCTATCACCAAGCAACCAATAGTAAAGAAGTGCATCGTCAGTGTCCTGACAACATTCCTGTGATCCTAGAATAATATAAGAGTGATGTAAGAAAGAAGTGCTAGGGAAAGAAAAAAAAAGCAAAAAACAAGAAGTTAAGAGAGAAGTGGATCGTTTTATTTTTCGAGAAAAGAGCATATGGACAAGATATGAGAGAGAAGGTGATTCAGTGGGAAGAAGGGGATGTGAGATAGCCCACCTCTTGAAGAGATGAGTTTAATGTTGACAAATCAATGTTATCAATGCCACTTTGGAAAACTAGTGTACACAACACAAATAGAAGATAAAATCTAAAATAAAAAGCCGATCTGTTCACCAAATTGTATGTAAATCCGTTCATAGGTTTTTGAGATATCGTGCTGAAAGACTATCCAGTTTGTTTTAAAACAAAACCTTGGCGGAGGTAATAAACATAAAATTGGGATTAAAATCAACCTAATAAGTAACATGTAGGAGATTTGATTACAGAAAATTTTCCAAAGGTAAAAAACTGTTTCAGTGATCTCCTCTTGTTAAATAAGCTGTTCTAGCCATGGAAATCCAGACCCGTATGCACTATAACACACCTTTGATTCACAGCGTCAGCAGGTTTTGTTTTGGCTACCTCTATTATCTCACACAGGCGAGTGAATATCATCTATCGTCTCTCTGTGTCCATCGTCGCTATCATAGAGTAAATAAACACCGCGGCCTGGAAAGAGGCAGCGGTGACACGTGCATCCCTGCCCTGCGTGACCCAAGGTAGATCTGGATCTACTGTAGGCCTACATTAGATCTGATATTAACTCTGTGGCACAGACTGAGTCTATTTGAATGGGGAGAAAACACCTGGAATCTGATATTTCCCTATCAGACAGCCATCAAATGCTCAGATTTCTTACACAGTTAATAAAACAGACATTTCATGTAAATCTAGCCAGAATGAAATTGTATATGTTGAATATGGACACAAGCACTTTTTGTATTAGGAATCTTATTTGGTATTATATCATATATGATATATTATTAACATTCAAATTAGCTAATATTTCTCAAGAATGCACGAATTTTCATATTACATCGATTTTTTTTTTTTATCTCATTGGATAAAGTCAGAGTGCATTTGTGTTTCAACTATTGGTTGGTAATTTACAAAGGGGATTGCAATTATTTGATGAATTATTTACAAAATACTATGTAGGTATATGGCGAAAATCTCAACATTTTTGCTATTTTTTTAATGTAAAATACCCCATAAAGTACAAATGACAAAAGATTTTAAAAAAGCCTCTGTAAATTACCAACTATTTTTCATCAAGATGCAGCATGTCAAATTCTGTGACAATATCTATGAAAAAAAATGAATATGGCAATTGGATGTGTGCTTTTTTGTGCTTGGAGTAGGTGACACAGCTGGTAAAACACATACAAATCAACTCTTCATAGTTGTTTTTTATTGTTTTGTATATAGAAGCAAAATACTATAATACTGTATCTCAAAATTGACCAATCCAGCCACAATGACAATTTTTATCTGTGGTCTAAATTACTTGAAAAGAATCTATTAAAAAAAGATATATAATCCCTGATATAAATCATGTCACCAGTATCACCATGCCCAAGTGGGAGGGGTTTAGCTGGTTGACAACAACAGGGTGGGCAAGCAGGCTAGACTGGAGTGCAGTAAAGTGACAGGAGGCTGTGCTCTGTGTGAAGTACTTGACCCTGAACAAACCCATTTGTCAGCTGCGTCATCTGAAAAATAGCAGTGCAGTTTACTCTGAAATCCCGCTCACTGTGCGGGATATTTAACATTTGAATAACTTTGCTGAATAAGTACAGATCTGAGGTAAATGCATAAGGAAAAACTTACATCAGATCCTGTGTTCACTATCTGAAGCTGCCTACTTCCCTTAGTTGTAGTTGCTGTCAGGAACCCAGACCTTGAGCCTTGGTGCGTGACGTCATCGCACTAGACTGACCCTGTGGTCCTGGAACACACACTTGTTGTTTTCTCTGTTGGCAATTTCTGTGATTTATTCAACATAGAAAAAGGGAAAACCCTCTCTGATTAGGGGCAAAATATAGCCTTGAAAAATCTTTCAAGGTTTTTAAGGGCATGAAATTGGTCTTAACATGTTGCCCCTTGAAATACAGCTCAAACACTCTAGTATTATAGTTGTTATGTAATGTGTTTGTGTATGTGTGTGTGTGTGTGTGTGTGTGTGTGTGTGTGTGTGTGCATGCCCCCATGTGCACATGTGCATACTTAAGTGCGTATGTATACAGTATGTGATTCAGGGCATATTTGGTGTTTCTGTTTCTGTATGCGTATGTCTGGTTTCCAGCCTTGGTAGAATGTTCTGTAAGTAGATTTGAAAGATTAGGCTTCTCATGAATGTGCTTTTCCTGGATTTGTTTGTCGGAGTCAGATAACCTGCAGTGCGGTCGTGCTTCAGACTTGGAGTAACGGCCCCCAGCACGGCTCAAAGAATCAGTGTTCCTGTGACTGTGACTCCAGCTTACGTAGATATAGGCAAGTCACAGACTCAAGTGGGTCATTCTGTTTATCCATTTGTTTTTGTGGTCTGAAAAAAATAAAGAAAAAAAACAAATTCCAAACACACTGTTTCTTCCAGCGCTTTAATTCCTGCACCAAACAATGACAACATTGTGTCTCGGAAAGGCTTTGTCAGGTCCATGCACTCCGGGTATAAACCATCCCAGAAGCGTTGCTCTAAGCATGGCCACTTGGTGGAAAACGCTCCATGATAGTTTTTCTCCAGTGGTAGCTGTTATGAATTTGGCTTCATTTCTTAGGACAGGAGGGACGATGAGAGGGGAGAAAAACTAGAACTGCAAATATGTGGCACACCGTACGTGCAGCAGCGGTGATTCCCTCACAACAGTGCATCTGTGTTTAGTTTTAATACTAGGGTTGAGCCTTTGATTTATCATCTGAGGTTATGGCTTGCCACAGGCCTTTTTTATTTAGGAACACAACAGCTCCCTGAAGAGTGAAACACGATTGTTACTCCATCTCTATGGAACAGGTACAGACACATTTGGTATCTTGTGGGACGGGTGAGAGATGCCTGTCCCCATTCCAGGTTTCTGTCTCAGGATATTTCCTGGGATGTAATTGCAGCTGCTGCTCACACACCCATACGTTTCAAATGAGCAAAAGTGACAATGCCTCTGTGTATGCATAGTTTCATTTTTGTGAATGAGTTGACTCTTGCATGTTACAGTATGTAAATGATTTAAGGTTATTTATTTGTGTGTGAAGTTGATTTATTTTATGAGAGCGTGGCAGCCACCTCTCAGTCTGTTGATATATTATAACCTGGTTTCTTAAACTATGGCTCGGGACCCAAAATGGTCCATGGGCCAGTTGTTGACGGGTCCCCGCATGACAAGAGTACTTGTACTGTATATCTTGATGAGCCTTGATCCCCGGCCCAGACTAATTTTTTTAATGGGAGCCTACTGTTTATTTACAGTTCGATTTTAAACATTTAGCTGGCACTCTTGTCCAGAGCGACTTACAATGATTTTATAAGATTCCCTATCATAATGGAGCCACATTCTCTGTCTGTTTCTGCCTCTTCAGTCTATGGGAGTCCCCATCATCTCTGGGAAAAGCCAAGGTGGAAGGGTTGTTGTCCTCAAGGATACTTTCTGTGTAGCTTTTTTCAATTTAAAGTTTAGGAAGGATTTGCATGTGTTTATTCTGAGGTCTGGTAAATTTGTAGATAACATCCGTACACTAACTCACACAACATAACAAAGCTGCAGTGCTGAGAATCAGACGTAAACTGTTTGAACTGGCACTGACAGAGTTTGATATGTGATGCCAGCAAGAAAACAGTAACAGTCTATCTGCTTTGTGGGATTATTCACAACAGGCACCAGACCAAACCATGTGATGAATCAGTTTGGAGTCATCATATTGGACTTGATCCAATCCCTCACTCCACCAAAAAATAGATTTTCAGTATATGACCACAATAAATACGACCTTGGGTGATTGTATTCAATGTAAACATAAAACAGGTCGGTAAAGATTGACAGGAAAGTGAGGGCAGATGACATGCAGCAAAGGGCAAGGGCTGGATTCAAACCCATGCCACCGCGATTAGGACTTCATCTTAATTGTACACACGTTACCAGTTGAGCCAGCAGGGTGCACCCAACATTTTCCTTTTTATTATTATTGAAAGTCCTCAGCTGGCACACATCAATCCCAGAAAGCATGGTTTATCCTTGAGGGTGTATGACTGAAGAGCTTGCCATAATACGAAAGCCGGCTCAAGCTTATTCAAGTCAAAATGACAATGAGCAATCTTGTGCAATTTTACTCCTAAAATAAAACTTTTCATCGTCATCGTCAAACTCATCAGCTGGCACACAAGAGCTTCTAAAAGGACAGTTTATCCCTAAAGAGGGTGTGACCAAAATTGTTTGACACACTTAGCAACAGTTAAATAGCAACATTATGGAGAGTTACAATTCACATGTTAATCCATCCAAACAGAGTAGATTCCTTGGAAAGACAGTGAGGACTACATCACTGCAAGTTGTTGTACAAGTGAACCATTGGCTATCGGTAATCATTAGCTACTTTAGGGACAGTTATAGCTAATCTTTACATGAGCACACGCTCCTGGCTATTCGGTACAGCACAATGGAAAAAAGCATGTAGGGTATTATTGCTGATGATGCATAAATTAAGGAAATCGTGCTGTGCCAAAGGGCCGAACCAAAAGACATGAGCAAAACCGAATGAGAACTACTGAGGGGGAGAAATTGTTTATACCGCATCCCATTTAATTAGCTCATTTATATTCCAGCTACAGAGTGTGAGATCTAGTTTTGGGGACACTTAACGCTGTTTGTGAATTCCTGCTGTGCCAGCTCATTGAAATGCATTTAACTGAACGGCTTCCTGCAGTTACATTCAAGTTACTGTTGTATACAGTATGCAAAGAAGTAGGGATACACAAGTTGGGTTTTCATCTCATGAATCCCAACTGTTATGAAAAGCACCATCGAGAGCATTCTGTCAATATGAATGGCCCCTTTCTCCAGTGATAGAAAACTGGAGTGGAGCTATAATAATCCAGTTAAGCATGTGCTTGGTTCATGAGTCATATGATGATCACAGAAGATGAAAATCTTAATGTAAACCCATTAAATCGATTTACATCTTGGTGGTCATGTAACAACATATCATGAAACTAATGTCTTATGAGGTAATTTCCTGTTGGTGACATATCTGAATAATCATGTCTGATAGATTGTTCTACTAATGCAATTAGTCAGTTCTTATCTTTTTTTGTGGTTGCTCCATGTTCACCTCTGATCCTCCTGCTGGCAATTATTCACCAGCATTCACTGCATTCACTGATATTCAATATGTGTAAAACAAGGAATACTGTTTTTAGGTTGTTTTTTTTTTTTCTTAGGGACCTGATGGGTATGAAAAAGCAGTTTCTGTTACATAGTGACACGGTGATTCACTCTACTTCTGACTTAGTGTCAAGACATGAACTCCATCAGTACGTCAGCGGGGCAGTGGGACAGCTGTGCTATGTTTAGGCTGAGAGCAGCTGCAAGCTCATGACTTACATCATCCCACAACACTGATACATCACCTTGGTGTTTGGGTCAATGCCCTGTCACAAAGCTTTGTTAATAAAACGCTGTGGCACCAAGGGGTCAGGGGGTAAGGAGGTGTACAAAATATTTGAAATACCCAACAATATATGAATATCAAGCACCTAATAAGGAGTGGGGCCTCCCTTTGCCTTCAAAAGAGTTTCAATCCCCCTTGGAATGCTGTTATACAAGTCCTGATCTGTGTGAAGTGGGATATTGGACTGTTCTTCAAGAAGGAAAGCCTCCAGTTCTTTGAGAGTTGAGGGAGTTAGTAATCTACTTCACACTCTGCGCTCCATAGGTTCCCATAAAGGTTAAGCGATGTTTACATCTGGTGATTGTGGAGGCCATTGAAGGTGTTTGACTTCATCCGGGTGTTCATGAAACCACTCTTTTAGCAGTGTGTGGGGGCATCATCATCTTGGAATATGGGAACATCATGAGGGAACAGTGTTTGCACCACAGGGTGCGCCTGGTTCTGTAAAACGGCCTCATATCCACGGCCATTATGCGACCATGAAGAGCAATCATTGAACCTAATGACTCCTAAGAAATGGCTGCCGATACTATTACAGATTCTCTACCATCATTAAGGGTTGGTATTAGACGTAACGACTCAACAGGCCATATTACTTTTTTCCATTGCTCAGGGGTCCAAGTTTGTGCTCCTTTATGCGTTGGCCTTGGACGCAAGCGGTTTCCATAAATACCAGCTTTGTGAAGCTCATGATGTACAGTTTTGACACTGAGACTGTCACAGAGGTGTTTATTCAACTTTTTGGTAATTTTTCAGACTGTAGTTTTGTGGTATTTAGAAACAATCTTGCTAAGTGCCTGTTTATCCTTGTTGGTGAGCTAATGCTAAATTAAATATTTTTGCAGTCTTTGGGACCAATGCACAGCTGACTGGCTGCAGGTTGGGTGCCAACTATTTAGCCTCTTTGGAACTTGTTAGTTGCCTCATGTTGCTTTGAAAACTCACATATGAAAGTGGCGAATGTCAGATCCTTTTTAAAGCTGACACATACTAATAATTGGCATTCAACTTGTTATGATTCGCCTGTGTAGCTGCCTTTGTAATTGTCATTTTGGTACTTCAAAGTTATGGTTCTTTTTCCATATGGCGTTTGTTTATTTTGTCCACCTCCTGTACATTTTAGAAGAAAATGTTGTTGCTAAGAAGTATTGGCTCTCATCTCTCTTATTGATCATTCTGTCAGGAAGGACTGGGAAGTGTTAGGGCTTTTAATCTCAGTGTCATAACTTTAGACTATGTTATGTGTCTTTATGTGTTGGCCTTGGACACAAGCGGTCTCCATAAACACCAGCTTTGTGAAGCTCATGATGTACAGTTTTGACATTGTGACTGAGACTGCCACAGAGGTGTTTATTCAGTTTAGTGGTAATTAGAAGAAGTATTTCTAGGAAGGACTGGGAAGTGTTGGGGCTTTTAATCTCAATCTCAAAGACTCTGCCCTGTCAAGGACACAGTCCTCTAGAATCAGAAGGAAGATTTATTGTAGAAGGGAACTGGTGTTCTAGAAGGGAACTGGCGTTCTAGAAGGGAACTGGTGTTCCAGAGGGGAACTGGTGTTCTAGAAGGGAACTGGTGTTCTAGAAGGGAACTGGTGTTCTAGAAGGGAACTGGCGTTCTAGAAGGGAACTGGTGTTCCAGAGGGGAACTGGTGTTCTAGATGGTAACTGGTATTCTAAAAGGGAACTGATGTTCTAGAAGGGAACTGGCGTTCTAGAAGGGAACTGGTGTTCCAGAGGGGAACTG
Organism: Centroberyx gerrardi; assembly: GCF_048128805.1. Lineage (NCBI taxonomy): Eukaryota > Metazoa > Chordata > Actinopteri > Beryciformes > Berycidae > Centroberyx > Centroberyx gerrardi. The sequence continues at coordinate 20,448,105 of NC_136004.1, forward strand.
GTGTTCTAGAAGGGAACTGGTGTTCTAGAAGGGAACTGGCGTTCTAGAAGGGAACTGGTATTCTAGAAGGGAACTGGTGTTCTAGAAGGTTCAGAGGAAAACTACTCACAGGCAGATTGGAAATTGTGTCTGACAACTCAGAACATCTCCCAATTAATCTTTGTCAGCTCAATTGTTTTTTGAATATTTTATAAAATAATTTAGAGCTATGTTGAAGCAAATGCTTTTTTATAGAAAAGCTTTGGAAGTTTTTGAGTTAGAAAATGTCTGAGACATTTTAAATGCTTGAAAAGGCTATATACCTCAGTTGATAATGAGAAAATAATTGGCAAATGAATCAGAGAAGAAATCTCATTTCTAATTATGTCTGCACGTCTGACAAATTTATTAATGTTTAATACATGAGCAATATGCCTGTGTCAGAACACATAAAAGCCATGCGTATCCTCAAAGCTAATGGACAGATAAATTAGACATTATTTGTTTTCACTTATCTCTGTGCAGACTTTAAAATGTTAAATATGTAGCAGCTGTCCTTGATGAATAATGAAAGATATTGGCGCTGTGGCCGGTCATGAGCAACACAACCAGCAGCATCTTATCCTGTAATCTGTTTCGTAGAACGTACATCACACCTATAAATCAAAACATGAAGAGACGAGATCCTGTTGACTTAAGTTAAAACAGCAGAGGAAACATATCACGAAGGTTGGATTTACATGAAAGCAGAATATCAGACTTTTATCCCGTAGGCGTAGAGCTAATCTTTTCACGGCTCTTTTAACAAGGAAAAAATCAACCAACAGCAAAATTAGTTAATTAAGCATTTTAGTAGAACATACTGTTCAGAGAGGACAGTATGTGCTGTAGCTAATGATTTGATGAGGATATGCTGAATTATAAATTCTTCTCTAACCAACCAAAATGTCTTTGACTAAGCATATTCTACAAACAAGGTTTCCCGGCACAGAATGACTGGTTTGTACACTAGCAGGCGGTTGGTATCCAGGCTTACGTCAGATAAAGTCTAATGCATCTCTCTTCTCTTGCTGGGTTTGTAATATTTACATATCTCAAATAAACCGTGACACAGTTGATTACCACTGACCGTGGGCTTTCCTGCAAATGCCCCTCTCCTTTCCCCTTTCCCTAAACACACACAGGTCTTTTAAAACACCTAAAAGGGTCTCAACATCAAATAACCAGTGATGTGGATGCCCAACTTCCTGACTTTTCCCAGACATCTCACCTGATTGACCTCACAGGCTGTTAACACACCTGTCTGACACTTGGTCAAACACCCGAAATGCCTGCCTGGGTAAAACCTTCTAAAACCCCGTCTGACGAAAGCAACAAAAGTAAATATTCTTGTTACGTTTGAATCAATGATTTTAAATTGTGCTTGCGTGGGTGAAACATGCTGACAGGATGAAAAGAGAGAGGAGAGAGAGGTGGCAGATAATGATTAACGACCCATTTTTAATGCTGATGAGAGGTATTGTGATATTCATTGTCTAAAATATCTATGTAAACCATTTACACTGAGATTAAATCTTTATTGTAGGTGGATAAACATCCACACAAAATGGCCTGAGTCAATGCAACCTGTGGAGTGAAGCAGGTTAAAGTAGAAACTGTATATTGCTAGGAGACAGCTGAGATAGTGTCAATTTTGTTTGCCGTAATTACACATTAGAAATACATTTGTAGCATTATATTGAGGTTCATTCGACCACTTAAGTGACATTAATGCAGGAAGAGGTGTAGTTGAACTGAATAACAATGGGATTGATTAGCAGATGGCACCTAAACACATTTACCTAACATCTAAACTAGTTAACAAGGGGGTGCAGTTAAAACATACCCTCAAATTACACTCGTAATTTGTTACACTACTCATTTCTGTTCTTTTAAAGCTGGGATAATTCAATGATCTCTGCTGTGAATGATCAGATAACGACACTGCTGATGACCAGCGTTCCTGTCATCCTTTTGCTCAATGAAAACAAAGTAGGGGGAATTCTATACTTTTTTTTTTTTTACAATTTCTCATTCAGACAGAGGACAATGACTTAAGAAAATGAATTGGGGATATAGGGATAGTAGTAGTGGGATGCCGTTTTTGGATAATTGGATGATATCTGTAATCTGAGGGAGTGATAACAAGCAGCACCTCCTTATGATATTTAGAGGGGTTGAACATGAATAATGACTTATTGTTTTTATTAATAACTAACACTTTTATCAAAATTGAAACACTCGTTACATTAGTCGTTTCTGGGCAAAGTGAAATTCAACAGTATTTCACTTCGATGGCAGAATCTTGAATCAAACTAAAATCTAAAATTGAAACACATCAGCAAACATTATGACTGTGAGCAAAGAGAGAAGCAGGCAGCAAGGAGCCGCAGGATTACAATGGGTCTTGTTTGTGTCTTTAAGTATTTTGTGCCTTATATTCATCCTGGGCTGCATACCAGGCCGTTTCCCAAGATCATGCCATGAATACTGAATAGCTGCCACATAATGTGGAATGAACACATTATGTGCACCACAACAGCATTTTTTCCTCCAGAGATCTATTATCTTATCTCTCTACATAGTAGAGCCTAAACATTGGAGGCTTACTCTGCGATTTGCCAGTGAACGTGAGCTGTTTTCTGATGCATGTTCCATGTTGTCCGTTGCTGCCGTTAGCTGATGCTGCACTTTTATGTCAACATTTTATAGAGAGGGGCGATAACTTTCAAAACAACACTGCAGTTGTCTATGCCTACCGTTATCAGGATCTACTGCGTGATTCTACTTTCCTTTGTGGTGAACAGAAGGGTTTCTGTTCATAAATGCATTCCTTTCCATGCAAAGATCTCGGTTTTCTCTAGATTGGCTATCAGCACTCCTACAGTGTGATTGTGCAATACCCCTTTCATTCCCCTGTGAGAAAACTCTCCAAGATGCTTTTGACACACACACGCGCACACACGCACGACTGCAGGGAGAGAGGAAAAGGAGTGGGAGGATGTGATGCTAAGATTCTTTCCCTAGTTTTTCCCTCATTTTGCTTACATGAGGTCACTTAACCATCAGGCTTAACAATCGATGTGTGCATAAGCTCCAGTAACAATATCATCCCTCAGTCCACAACAGGAAAAATAGATGCGAGACAGAATTTCTGATAAGAATGAAATTCCAAATCAAATTTATTTTGACAACAAAATATTCTGCCCGAAGTAATCGAGAGAAAAATGACAACAGGGCATCAATTATCACAGAAGCACACAAGAAATGATATATACAAAAGTAACAAAAGTTGTGACATGAGCAGGATTGAAGAGAAGACGTAAAATTTTGACAATTTAAACCATTTAGAGATAAAACGTAACCTGCTATTATCTCCTACATACATACTCAATGGGCAATCAGTTCATTGATCTCTATGCCTGCTGAGCTGCAGCCTTGGCAGCTAAGCGCTGCTGTTTCTCCTGCTCGGCCCTCTCTCTCATCTCCTTCTCCCTCTGGATCAGCTGCCTGTTCTCGGCCTCCCAGTCCCGCACCTTGCTCTGGTACTGCTGCAGGTCGGGTTCCTCCGCAGCAGCCAGGCCCTGCTGGGCCAGAGCCGATACTAATGCCTGGAAGGAAGCAGCGTCCACTTTCCCGTGAGACTCCAGCTGGCTGCTCAGCTCCTGGGAGAGGAAAAAAACAAGTTGAAAATGCCTAACAGTGACATCATTATTTGGGTGCAAACATCATTAAAATCCATTGAAACCATTGAACCCCATTCAAGCCATCATCATTCAAAGTGATGTCCAATTACTCTATGAGTCACAATCCCAAACAAAATAGGGATCGGATGTGCAGATCAGAGGATTCCCGTTTCATCTGGCGGGAGTTGGTTGGTGTTGTTATGAAAAAGCACAACTGTTGGACCATCTCTATTGCTTCCAAGAGTTTAGCTGTTGAACTGAGTCTGACTGTTACACAACATATTACAATTACATAAAAATCAAATTCAAGTGCTTGCAAGATAGTTTCTATACCGCTACAAGCGGTCAAAGACTTCCCACTGGACATAGCTCAGCTGGCACAGACCCAAAACTTTACAGCATCACTTGAGTTTAGGTTTAAAAAGTAAGATAAATTCAATATCTAAATTTGTGCATTTTCATAGCAAAAAATGACGAGCATTCAGTGTTTCTACCCAGAATGTTATGCTTGTCAGGTGGAAAAGCCTATGAAACAGCATTTAGACCATCATGTGATGCTTAAAGTCTCACTGAAACTCATACTAATAATGAAATTGTCACAGTAGGTTATGGCAGTGGAAAAATCTGGGATAGACAGATAGGTACTTCCTTTAAATGAAGGATTCATTTACAAAAAAACTTTACTGAACATTTAATGAATAAATAAAAGGTGCAAAGAAAAGTACAGTAGTTTTACAGACTGTTTTTATGTAGCTGTGGTCGGGGAGGAACCTCCATCAGATCAGAAGTGGGTGACTGGCCGATATCCGATATTTAATGAAAGTCCAGTATTGGGCTGATATATCAGCAAAACAATATATCGGTCTAATGATAACACCATGCTGGTAGTGGGGTGAGAGGAAACACTGTTCACCATTATGTTTATTGGAATAGGCTGACAAGGAAAACGGGTCTAAATTTAGTGACTGCCAAAAACAAAGGCACCTCTGCTGTAAGCACCAGGCACCCACCTTGAACCTGCTGGCATAGTGAGGCAGCTTAGCCTGCTCCGCCTGGTCTTCTTCATCTACCGTGTCTCCGTCCTTCCTGTCCTCCTCTCCTGCCGACTCCTCTCCTCCAGAGGAGTCAGAGTCGGAGGCAGAGGAGAGATCCTGCAGCAAACCATTCAGGTAGTCCAGCTACAAGAGAAAAACACAGAAAAGAAAGAAAAGAGTAGGCAAAAAAGTCTCAAGTATGTAGAAACCTGGGTGTCAGATCACTTCTAAATCATTCAGTTTGCAATATCACCTGAAAGCACAGTTCAACTAATTCTGAAAGAGCTTTTATTTATAGACTGGATATGCAATAATTTTATAGCAAAATATTTTCCACTTTTGAAGAGAATCCATTCCCCGAATTGAATGCATGCATGCGAATTACGGTATTGTATCGAGTGTACAGACAGAGAAAGGCAAACGAGTGATAAAACAGAAACAGGACACCTTACTGGACAACTGTGACCCGGGGCAGCAGTCACCAGCACTTTCACTTGAGTTTTAATATTTCCTCTCTGTCCTACGGTGTTATCTGCTCTGTCTACATTATTGCTGTGCTGCTGCCTGACAGACAGTTTAGTTTCCATTGCGGTGATTCTCACAGACATCCACAGCGCTCCAGGCTCCTCGAAAATCTCATTAGATGGTGGACAAAGCTGAACTATTGAACTGGACAGCACAGACCGGATTAGAGGCGCTACACCCAGCTGTGCGTACGTGCATATATGTAAAAATAACACCGATATGACAGCATGTGTGGTCCATCTCAACGGATGAACACTCGGTCTGTGTCATGCACCCCACCTGGAAAGTAACAACAGTCCGCCTCTACTCTGTGTGTGTGTGTGTAATGTTGTGTATTGTTAATTTTATTACTTTGTCTGTTTCTGACTCCGAGCCATGCACAGCCCCTAGTCTATGCTAGAGTCTCATTAAATGCAGAATCCCAATTGAGAGAAATTTCAATTCAGATTAAGCTTGATCTATGACAGTGACAACAGCGGGGGAAAGGTGGTCAATACCTTATCAAATCAAACTCCCTAAAGAAGACTTGGAAGCGGTTGTTTGTAAGCTGACTCTAAATAAATGCTTGTATGATTTTGACAACATCCATGTCTCTGCAAGCAAGATCCTTCTGGTTGGAACCGACCACACATACACACACACACACACGTAAAAAGGAAATATTGCCCGTGGCTGTGAAGACTCCTTTGAATTTGTGTGTCCTTACTGTGTCTTTGGACAGCTTGACGTCTCCAGGAGCAGCAGCCACTCTCTCCATGACGGCCAGGGCTCGGCCCAGATATCCATGGGACCAGATAAGAGGCATCCCTCTGAACACGGCATGTATGCCCTTCAACATCTCCACCTTGCCTGGACAGGGAAGGAGGGAAAGAGGAAGGGGGGGAGGGGGGCAGCACAATGGCTGACTTTAGTCGAATCAACCACAGTGCAAAATACAAGGCTGTAGAGAGAGGAAGGTCAGATACACACCTAAGAGAGCATTGCCAAGAAGCTGAGCAGTGAGGCCAACAGTGTTGTCTTGCTTAAGTCCAGCGATCAGCAGTGACGCTCCCAGCATCCTCTCCTCTGCCACCTGGACACAGTGAGGCACAGTTACAACTATTTTCTTTGGAAGCTGTGCATCTTGTAGATCCTTCTTACTGCTGTGCAGGCACACAATATATGAAAAGCGTCATTCCAAAATGAGATGGCCATCATTTGGAAACAAAACAAAAACAAAACTGACATACATTTACAAAATAGTTGTTAGCATGAAAGCAAAGGACATGATGGGTTACCTATTTGTAACCCCGTGCAGCTGAAGTATTATTTTGGATTCATAGCATCATAAAATAACAAGATGTTGTTCCAATAGAAACCTTGAATGCTGTGTCACTTACAGTGAGTTGTGGTTTGGTGGCCAGGTAATTGCCCAGAGTGTACAAAGACAGGATCTGTGTGGAGGGCAGGTCAAAGGCCTCCTGGAGCATAACCTCTTCAACTACAGAGTACGCACCTGACAATGATTAAAACAAAACAAAAACAAAACCATACCAATCACTTAAACATAATATTTTGTATTTTTCTATCCATTCCTTCTTTTTATTCCTTTTTGCAAAGCAAACTCTTCTTTTAGATAAGTGTTATTATAAATTAAGTTTATAAATAATAATAATATAGTACTGTGGTTGGTACAATTTCAGTGACCTCTTCACTTTAGTATCATAAGGCATTTCTACTTGATTAGAAGTATTACAATTGAGAGACAGGAAAGATGAGAGAGTAAAAGATGACATGTGACAGGTCATGAGCCAGATTTTAATCAAAAAGGTTACAGCATGCTTTAGCTCACTGAGCTTGGGCATCCGGGTTTAACTCCTTTTGGGAAGTGTAACAATCATAACACATCAGATCCAAGTCATGATACTAGAATTAGCAATATGAAACAAAACTGAATTAATCACTTTGCAAAATGTAATCAAAACTTCATACTTGTCACAACTGAATATATTCTATTAGCAACTTTGTGCCGTCACTTAAAAATAATGTATTAGTTTACTGTCCAAAATGATTACGGCAACAGAAATCACATTTCCTATTACCTCGGTCTTTCACAAACAAGGAATGAAATTAAATTAAATCAGATTTTAATGATTTGACAGTGTAACAGGAGGCCACGCCCAGCGATACTTGGAGTCAACAGAGTGTGTTTAGAAATGTGTGTGGGCTTTATTGAATTTCAATGAGTATGCTGCTTATTTTTTTCTAAATCTTTGAATGGAAACATGTTTGAAAATGCCTCACCTTTGAAGTCTTCATTCTTAATGTAAGAGTCTATGAGCAGGTTGAAGGTGAAGTCATCGGGGAACATTCCATACTGAACCTGCGCACACACACACACACACACACACACACACACACACACACACACACACACACACACACACACAAAACATGAGCTCACACAATCATCTTTAGGACCCCCCTCATTGGATACTGGACAGTTAAGGCTGGGGACAAGCTAGAAGCCTTTTAATACTTTGTCCATCAGCTGTATACATGCCCACACTAGATTCTGTAAGAACTGGGTATCACACACTTAATATAACTGAGATTATCCTGCTGACTCCTAATGTGTCACCGACATCAAGACCTCTAATCTCAAAGGAATTTGCTCGATCCAACGAGACACCAATCAAACCAACAGTAGAGGCGGACAGGCAGACTGAGCTCGTTCCGCTTCATTGGTGTTCTCCGCTTTTGAAATAATGATCTGTGATCCCCACGCACCACATGACTCGTTCAGAAACCATGCAGATGTCGGCAAATTTGTCGTGTAGACATCAAGCTGTGTAAATATCAAGCATTTTTGATATTATCAAGGTGGCTCAGATCAGTTTGCAAATCAGTCTGGGTGGTTAAGATTAAATCTGTAAATTTCTCACAGTACCAGATAATCGTTGGCAACCATCAGTCGTGACCAATCATTCAATTGGGATTTCCTCTCTGATTGTCAAAAGGAGCAAATCTGGTGTAAATCGGCCCGATGATCCTGTAGTGTGTCCCCAGCCTAAGTCCAGTATATTGTCCATTAATAATCAATGGAGAGAGCAATGTGTAGTGTACCTTGTTCTTGAGTGTGTGCAGTGCTTTATCCCTGGCCCCGTATTTGAGACACTGTCTGATCCAACTGTGAACGGTCCAGTCTCGGAGGTACCAGCAGTTTGGGCTATGACGAAACCTAGAGGATAAAAACACGAGAAATTTTCAGCAATTGCCGACACAGTTCTGCTTTATTAAAGTGCGATGTAGAATGGCAGGAAAGACGCGAGGGAGAGAAGAGATGACAAGTGAAGTATGCGCCACATTTGAACATCAAGACTCCATGGTATCCGTTTTGGCATGCTGAGCCATCAGTACAGCTGCAAAACTCATTATCCAGCAAAACTCAGGACTAATACCTCAAAGACAAGAATCTAAACACATTAGAAAACAGTTGAAAATATTAGTAACAATAATTACTATTTACAAATCATCCAAAATGGAGAGCTATTTATTTAACTGTCCACTGATTATGAGAGTGAATGTACCCTGAACAAGGGTGCGATTGGGAAAATATACTACATCTTGTAATCAGAAGAATGGGTGCAGATTCCAAAAGCAGGAGTAAACAGGAAAGGTCTGGAGTTGCACGAACAAAGAAAAGCATGTGACTGAAAATAAACCAAAACAGACAAACCAAACAGACTATCCCCTCCAAGAAAAACAGAGTTAACACCACACAAGACTTAGCAAGCGGTTGCAACTGGCGCATTAATCTGAATTAATGAGAGAGAGACTAATCGAAAATGAAGTTTCCCCTTACTTGTAAAGGTAATACTCTGCTTGATCAACTTCCTCTCTTGATGATATATTGTCGACAAACTGAAAAACAAACAGAAGATGAAAATGATTATTGCAAACTTCAAAATTTCAACTTAGTCATTGGTTTATCAATGGCAGGACCAGAGACAACAGAAATATAGTGTATTTAAATGTAGACCCATGATACATCTTACCCGTGATATAGTCAGAGAGCTAACTGGGAGCTTCCTGTCGTATGTCCTGTCCATGAAGTTGGCCAACAAAGCTGTAAGTTAAAAAAATAACAGCAACAGGACTATTACTCTCTTTGTAACATATAAATTAAATTGTCCCTAAATGTTTTTTATAGCATGCCATGGACAGTGTGACACATTTGCCTAAGCCAAAACAAAACAACAAAACCAGGGTTTACTCAATGATGCCATCAAAATTATGGTACACCTTTCACATCTTGTTTCCAAGAGATGATTCATCAGCTGAGATGCATCTAAAACCCTTTAAAATGAAGTAATATAGCTTTCAATCTCATGTTAGCCCTAGTCAGCCTCATTTATTTCCCCACTGTTGAAAAGGTGCTGGTGAGCGGTGCACACTGAGGCCGCACAGTGTTACAGTGCCACCCTGTGTTGATCAACTGCACACATGTTGACTACTGGAGCTGCACTGCTGCAGAACATGCAGCTTTGTATTCATGCAACAAAAGGGCATCGACATTCTTTTGAAGTGACATATACTGCAGCTGACATACCTGGATATGGATATCTATGTCCTGCATGACACCTCATCTCATTATGTGTAACCAGGGATGAAAGGTGGCAACTATAGTGCAGTGGTAAATTCTTCCCAGGATAGACTAGTGCAAAATTGTCCTCAACGGCCAAAATTTGAAGTGGAATCATGTAGATAATATGGAGAGATGGCAGCCAAATGGGCTCACCTGTTTAGCACTCAAAATCCTGACTTCCATCCACATGGGAGACTCATTTCAGTTATTACTGTAGTAGTTACATGTGATATTGCAGGTTGTATTAATATTCCCAATATGAATACGTTTAACCACCTCAGTCTTACCCAAGTTCTGAGGATCCTTCTCTCTTGCCGCCCATAGTTTGGTGTCTGTGTAAGCTGCTGAGAGCAACCATCTTCTGGCTGGAAAGACAGACAGACACTGTAAATCAGGTAATGTGAACACTACATGCACGTTAACTAGCACGTTAGATGGTTTACTAGGTAGAAAAACATCACTTTAATCCTTAACTACAGAGAACCATGACCTGGGACCCTCAGATTTGTGGCTAGCTAGCTAGCTAATAACAAGAACAGGGGACATTCACTCTTTGCTAGATATTCAGTAAAGGACGATGAAGGCCAAGCTAATAGAAACCCTGGCGATGAAACAAAAATGTAATCAAATCAAACGATACATTTTACGTTGATAGTTGTAATATTTACCGGAAAGAGCCGGAGATATACATTTAACTTTGACAGCTGCAGTCAAACAGCGTTGCAACACGGAGGCTGCCATCTTGGGACGATACCATTTCTTGGACAGAGTAGGGGGGTGGAGGAGTAGCGGATATTTCTGATGTGTTGGATTTGGATGACATATCAGAATCACTGTATGCCAAAACTAAGACATTTCAAGCTCGTAAAAAACAACAGAAACCATCGAAATTATTTTCAGTTGTGCACGGAGATTGTTCTTATACACAGAAACGATTTGCAACCTGAGTGAGTACAAAACTGAAAAGAAGTGAGAGACATGTCCACTAGAGGCCGTGCTTTACAGTGATTTTAGGACAGCTTAGAGTCGTTTTTACACAACTACTACTACTAAGAGGAAACAAAACAAATGAGCAATTAATATTTTATTTTTAATCGATAGTGACATTGATAAATAATACTAATACTAATAATAACTCTTATTCTTCCGCCTAAAGTGGCTGCTAAGGTACACATAAGCACCGTTATTCGGTCAGCGCATTAATATTTAAAACGTAAGCTCCTTGGCGGAGGTAATTAACGGTAATGCGGTCACAAGTGTGCCGTTTACAACGGCCTCGAACCTCGAACACGACAGCCAATCAGAAATGAGGACCGAGCCTGTAGGTTTTACAATGACAACTGGGAGCAGTTTATGTGAGGAGACAGTCACACTGGACGAGAAGTGCAGGAGCTTCACTTTGCACTGTGACACTGCATACAGTCAAGCCATCAATCAATCAATCAATCAATCAATCAATCAATCAATCAATTAATCAATCAATCACTCAGACTTTATTTATATAGCACCTGTCGTGCAAGATCGCAATACAAAGTGCTTAACAAGATAAGATAAATAGATTCATTACAGCACACATGAAAATCTGAATAATATATGAATAGTAATAATAGTAATGATAATAATAATAAAATAAAGTAAAATAAGATAGAATAAAATAGATAAAAAGGAAATAAAAAGTAATGCATAAATTTGGGAACAAGGTGAAACTGAAACTGAGACCAATGCAGCACAGTTAAAGGGGTAGATCAAAACAAAACGGTTTACTTAAAAACTAGGTAAAACAAAATCAAGGTCAGATTAGCTATGATTGTAACACATAGCTACTTATGTAAAACCTAACCTAAAGATGTATGTCTTAAAAAAGTGTTGACAGATTGTGATGCCCTCCGGTCCTCTGGCAGCTGTTCCAGAGGCGAGGACCAGAGACACTAAAAGCCTCCCAGGTGTTCAAGTCCGAGCCCATGGAACATCTAAAGGGCCAGTGCCAGAGGACCAAAGGGGTCGAGAAGGAACATACCTTATTATACCTTAAAAGCACATCTGACATCTATTCAGGCATTAATCCATTTAGTTAAAACACCAGTAAAACAATCTTAAAATCTATTCTAAAGCTAACAGGCAACCAATGAAGGGAGGTGTAATGTGTGCTCTCCTTCTGGTCTTGGTCAGCACACATGCTGCTGCATTTTGACTGAGCTGCAGCAGGCAAAGAGGTAATGAAAAGGCCTAGTTTTACTCAACATCCTTGATGTCCGCTTCCTGAATCGCTTCAGGACATTAGATTTGTTTAATTCTGTTCAAAACTCCATAGAAGCCTCTATCCTCATCACACATCCTCACATCAAACAGAGACCAGCTGGAGCTGGTCTGGATTAATTTTAAAATTTTATTAAAAGTTTCTTCTATTTGTTTGTGCATAGCACTCTAGGGCTGTTGTCCTTCTGTCACTAAGCCAATGTTTTTGTTTTCCAACTATACTACGGGACAGCCCTCGACTACAATTAAGTGAGCTCGTTGGCCCGGTGTCAAAGGAGGTGACAGGTTGAATCTGGGGTGGGACAGCTTTGTTAAACAAAAGCTGGAAGAATTTTAGCACCCTCTGGTTAGCTCAGTGACGACCAAAACAGGACGTCCTTACCTGAGCTGCACCAAAGAGAACATACAGGACGTGAACAAGCCTGCACACAAAAAATAACTGGGGCTACGCTTTAACTGGCCTTTTCAGGAATCGACTGTGGTTGGAATCCAACAGGGCCCATGCATTTATTCTATTCTATTCTATTCTATTCAACTTGTACACACTAGTCTTTTATTGGTGCATCACTGTAGTCTTGTTGTTAGTGTTGTAAATATAAAATGTAAGTATTGCAATGGGCGATCAGGACTACAGCCACTGGGTGTGCAATCAATTATTCATCATAAAGCCGATCAGAAACGTGCTCCCAGACTATATTCCCCACATCTAAAAAAAAGTTGTTTGTTTGTGGATGTGGTCAAATGCTGCCCAGAATCTAGAAGCAGTTGTTTTTCAGTACCTTGTTCATGGGCATCCCCAGGCTGCTTCCTTTTTATTGTAAAGCCATGGGCTTATTATATAGCTGATCATATGGGAGGTTTGTCTCTGAACAGATAAGAGCACACTCCTCTGTTTTCCCCCAGAATGTTTTCTAGGTGAGGGAGAAAGGCCTTTGAAATAGCATGTGGCACAACAACTCCATTATAAGAAATTAGATTTGTTTATACATAATAAGTCCTTTTGAATGAATTTAATATTGAGCTTGAGCTCTGAATAATGCTTCTGTGTGAAATATAACAAGTCGCTTAATCAATCTAAGGAGAGTTTGTGTCCGATTCTAACTCACTTTTCTGCAGTGTTAACCCCTGTCTCAAAGAGAGGGTGCACTAATATGTCAGTTACATAATAGCCAGGGAGATTTCGGAAGGAATGACGGGGAATGGCATTATATAATATAAATTATGACATGCATCGCTCTTATTTTAGGAAATACTTCAATGAGTTAAATCAGTGCTACAACTCTTGACCATCCTTGATCCTTGATAAGTTTGAACAATCATACTGTTGTAAACTATTATCTAAACTACTACCTTTTTTCCAGGTACAATGTTTTATTTTTCGAATCTGTGTGACTCTGGAAGCCATGGCGGGGGCGAACTGCAGCCGTATTCTCCAAAGGGAGAAAGGCAGATGTGTGAGTAAGTGATGCTCGAAGAGAAAATCATCTTACGAAAGACTGGAACCATATAATTTACAATGAACAAGCAGGAGGAAGAACACAACATATTGTTTTTACCAACCATTTCAGAAATGGTTGGTTTTCAGCCATAACATAAACCCATACTGTACTGAAACTTCTTTATATTGCAAATCACAAAGTCGAGGTGATTTAAATTATCTTTGTGGGATATTGCCCACCATCGATTTATAATCTTAAGTTTTATAGAGGCCATTTGCTTGCAGAAATTCAACATACTGTAATAGCGTTTTCTAATTAGGCGGTGTCTTAGTCATGGTGACAAATGGCACATCGCTTTACTGTAAAGGAGAACATCAACCACATTAAACCACAGGATTCATTTTCCCATCAGAACAATATTTACCTGTGTGTGTGTGTGCGTGTGTGCGTGTGCGTGAAAGAGAAAGAGAGAGTACCCAAAGCATAGATGTGTGAGTGATCTCTGGATCCTGTCATGGTTTCTGAAGTTTCAGTTCACAAGAGATGAACACGAGTGATAGAATTACATTCTGAAATGGCATCTATCAGAATCTAGAAAGCCTCAGACCTGAGATCAATTTTATGTTTAAATTTTTCAGAGATGATGTCGTATGGTGTTGCTAAGATGTGCTGATACTAAATCTGTGACAACTGTGCATTTCTACATTCTGTGCTTCCTTTCCTTTACAGTAATGGACCAGTGGTTGGGACTGAAACATGTAGGTGAGGAGAGGAAAGGAGAGGAGGATATGAGAACTTCCTCAAACTGTTTGCAGTTTCGCCCGTAGGATACAGTGGTGGTCTCTCCTGTTTCAAAAAGAGAAGCTGCTGTTCTGCATTTCACCTGACAAGAAATGGCTCAACATTTACCTGAACTGGCACAGTAAAGTATTGCACATGTAGGTAGGCTGAATAGACTGAGTGTAACATCACAATTTGAGAGGTTTGCAACACAGTAAACCATACTTCAAATTATCCATTGTACCACAGTGCTAAAAAGATAGGATTGTAAGAGATATGATACAGTATATGAGATGTATGATATACTGTATGATAACACATCATCTTTCATTTCATAACAAAAAGTTTTTTCAGACACTATCTCACATTCCTCCAGTTTTTCTTCTTTCAACAAAGCTTCTGCAATGAACAGAAACAATGCTTTCTTGTGAGTCATACAGACATATGGAAGCCTTTGTCTGGGACACCCACTGTGTCCTTCACTGCTGTTTGATCACAACCTAAAAGAGAGAAGGGGAGAGGTGTTTTCTCTTCCTCTTCCTCCCCTTTGTAAGAGAAGCACGAGGAGAGCGGCAGGCTTTCTGAAACGCGGCAGTCATCTCTCGCTCGGTGAGGATTTCAGACAGTGAGAAATGTGGTAGGTGAGTAATATTCGGGCTGAAAACTCCATAAAGCCACAGGGAAGTTTACAAGGTATCTCGAAACACAAGCTGCAGCATCCTTTGCACATGTTCACATGTTCAGTCTTTCCACTTTCCCTTTATTTAGCAGAATAATATTTAGGTGACCAACATTACACATCACACAATACACACTGCCAGTTTCCCAGCTTGAACCAACACACTCACAGACCCAAAAATATCACAAACATCTACACTTAGAATGAAAATAATAATAATAAAAGCATAAAGACAAAACTTAATTCTTTCAAAATCACAGTTTATTTCACAAATAGGCCAAGAGATTTGATTATTTCTTGCAATGTCAGTAACTCAAGCCTTTTAATTTCCATCAAAACAACATTGTTACTCCCAATAAATGAGATGTTTATTTGGGTAAAAAGTCCCACAACCAAAAAGCAAAACAATTGACACAATAGTATGAGCAATTACAAATTTTTGAGTTTGATATCATAGATTTAGACAAAGAAAGAAACACATTTGGAATCACACTAAAAGAAATGCCATATGAGTTAACATTGCAAAATTATTTGTAAAAAAGGGAAAAATATTAAATATTTGTATTTTTGAAATGCTTGCATTTTATTTACAACATAGTTTTATCCTAATCACAAGTTTTTCCCAATAATCTCCACACCTTACATCAATTTTCTGTCAGTGCCTAATATCTAATATCAATATCTAATCAGTGTCTGATATGTACATTATGCTTCACAGCTTTTCATTTGAGTCGCTTCGCTGTTTCTCTCCTCTGTTATGGAATGTGCTACGTGCATCTCACTCTTGTTCTCCTCACATATCACATCCTCCAGAAACATTTTCCTTCAGATCACTATAATATAAAAGACCTACACGCTTTCCTCCCTCGTCGAGGGAGTGTCTCCTGAACTTCCTCCCCGTTTCCCTGTCACAACATAATCAGCATTCCCCAATCCCTGCATCTTCTTCTTCTTCTTCTGCTTCTCCTTCTTCTTCTTGTTCATTCTGGGACTCAATACCTTCTAGTTCACCTGGGTGTGAGCGATACACTCTTTCACCTGGCTCTAACCTGCTCTGTTTCCTCTCTGCTACAGGATGGTTCATATTGACGGCCGATTCAGAATAGTCATCCCCCTCCTGTTTAATTTGCTCTGGCTCATTTAACTCTTGGTGATGGGTCTGATCTCCCAGTTCTGAATCAGAGTCATAGTCATATAACTCTCTGTCACCTGTCTCGTGGTGGTACATCTGGTCACCTAGCTCTGAGTCAGATTCATAGACCTGCTCAGGTGTCTCCCCTGACTGCAGCAGGCACATCTGGTTGGCTGTGGGATCTATGTAGTGTCCGCCTGGCGCTGCCTCACTCTCATACACCTGCTCATCTGGGCGGCGCACCTGTTCACCTGTGTCATGCTGGTACACCTGTTTCTGTGGCTCAGGTGGGAAGCCCTGCCCTCCTTCTTCCAGCTCTTGGATGTACTGGTCCTCGCTCGCTGCTTCATGTTGGTCCACCTCGGGGCTGAACTGGCTCCTCCTGTAAAAGCTCTCCTCGTCCTCCTCCTGACACGAGCTTCCCGGCACGCTCTCGCCATCAGACTGGGAGAAACGGAGGCTGGGCAGCCCCGGTGGCTTCTGGGAAAGGTCAAAAGGCTCCTCTTGGCTGAAGTGGGTGAGGAGACCCAGAGGGGTCGACAGGCAGAATCGTCCCCTTCGCCTAAACACTAGCATGAGAGAA
The DNA here is from genome assembly GCF_048128805.1 of Centroberyx gerrardi. NCBI lineage: Eukaryota > Metazoa > Chordata > Actinopteri > Beryciformes > Berycidae > Centroberyx > Centroberyx gerrardi. The sequence continues at coordinate 20,464,864 of NC_136004.1, forward strand.
ATAAGCATTACATTAATAGGCAACGTCATCTATAAATAAATGCCAACTATTTGATGAGTGCAGATTAAGGCAGACAATTTTGATTTGCATCCTTACATCTCTCATCCAGCCCTCTGTCCATGATGCCATGTTTGACCTTCATGTGTCTGGTGAGGTTTCCCTTCAGGGTGAACTTGCTGGGACAGTAAAGGCATTTGAAGGGTTTGCTGTCTGAGTGGAGATGCATATGGCCCATGAGGTTATGCATCCTGTTGAACTCCTTGCCACAAAGCTGAAAGACAGAGGAAACAATTTTTTTTTTTTTGTAATTATCTTACAGCTTAGCCAAAATTCTTCAATATAAGACCTTTGATTTGTGGATTTATTATTATTATAGTGATTTATCAATAGCCAAATGAGAAAAATCATCAACATTTTGTCATGCATTTTTCCAAATATTCATAAGATTTTTAGTACATTAAGTGTGTACAACACATTCTGAATAATTATCAAATTCTTTGAAACTCTGCAACATTCCATTCTGTAGTAAACACTATTTAAAGACACAAAAACAATAGGCCAACATCATTCACTTATTAAAGTTCCCTCTCTGCCAAATAACTATTTTGTTAGATGACTAATTCTCTCAGTATGCAGAGCTGTGGAGCAACACGTAATCATGAATGAATGTGCAGCCACATTCAGACACACACACACACACACACACCCTCTCTCCCTCTATCCTTTTTTTCCTCTCTTCCTCCCTGTCTCTTTTTCCCCCTCTCTCACTCACTGACACACACACACACACACACACACACACACAAAGGAGGGAGAGAGAGAGGAAGCCACATGGAGACAGGGCCAGGAGGAGAACAGGGAAGGGCAACTCCTGCGCTGTCCTTCCTCTGCATTCTTTTTTATTAGGGTGGTCCTTTCCTTCAGGAGGAGAGAGGGACTGTAAACTGTCCAAGAGGACCGTGAGAAAACAGGAAGCTCCCTCCAGCAGCAGAGAAAGCGAGATGAAATCTATTTGCGGGCCCTGTTCTCCGGGGAGGCTGGGGGCCATTGTTAGAGAGGCAGTTTGTGCGGCGATATCCTTCCTATGGACAAGGAGGCTCCTGCTGCCAAAAGCCTCTCTGCTATCTGGTCATCGTCTCAGTGCTCTTACCAAACACCAAGGTCACACAGACACTCCAAAAAAAGTGGGGAAACCCTTTTATAGCAACTACCACTAAATATTGCAGGTTTGGCAACAATCTGAATGGTGCAACAAGTATCAATAGCCAAGTATTGGTTAATTTTGCATGCAATATCAAATGCAGTATCTGCAGCTAAGCCATTTGGAGGACGCTTTTATCCAAACACCTTACAGTGGCATGAGTGAATACATATGTATCATCCGCAGACCCACTCCCAGAGGAGTTGAACCCCGAACACAGACACTGTTAGTGCCATGCTCAACTCACAAAACTACAGGATCAATAGATGATGACCCACCTTGCATTTATAGGGTTTGATGTCCGAGTGGACGATCATGTGGGCCTTGAGCGTCTGTTTTTGCACAAAGCTCTTGAAGCACATGTGGCACTGGTAGGCCCTGATGTTGGTGTGGATCAGGACGTGGCGCTTCATGTTGGCCAACAGGGTGAACTCACGGCCACAGATACGACACTTGTGTTCCTTCACCCCCTGAGAGAAGAAGAGAATGTGGGAGTAGTAGTGTGAGAAAACACGTTCAAATTTAAGTTTTACTAGTCCTTGAAAGTTTCAGAGTGGGTGCTTTAAATTCACCTTCACTTGCCAAAATTTAAAGGAAATTGCTTTGAGACAGCTGCCAAAACAACATATTAGGCCGGTGTCCAAACTCTTTCAGCAATCCTCGCTTTCTACAATGTGAATGAGGACTAATGGAAATGGTTTGGAGATGGCAGCCAAACTGACAACCCAGGTGATGCCAAAAATCCTTTCCCATTCCCCTGCTTGCAATTGCATTGTCAAAGAAAAAATGACAAAATGCTGCGTCTTTTCTATGGATATCTAATTAAACCTACTTTGTGAGTGAGCGTGTGCTGTTTCAGGTGGTGTGACTGGATGAACTCCATCCCACACTCACTGCAGATGTACGGTCTGATGTCTTTGTGTTTCATCATGTGGTTCTGAAGCTGGCTGGGGTACTGGAAAGTCTTCTGGCACTCCGCACATCTGCAGGAATAACAGGTATAACCTCCAGATAGAGCCAAATAGAGAACTCAAATGTTGACTACATAATGTACGGTATTATCGGGAAAATATTGGATGAGCTCACCTGTAGAGAGTAGGGCCGCGATGGGCAGTCAGGTGCCTCTTCAGCTGAGCCAGCGTGGGGAAGTCCAGACCGCACTCCACACACACATTCTCCTGGCCTTTCTCATGCTTCAGCTCATGGGCCCGAAGCTCACTGGGGTAAGCAAAGCCTCGACCACACACACTACAGCTGGAGAAGAGGGAAAAGAGGATGAAAAAACAGGAGAAGATAGTCTATAAATTGGGCAACAGTTTTCAATAACCCAGACAGTCTGTAGTTCCACAAAGCACTTACCTGTATGGCTTCACATCACTGTGCTGCATCATGTGTCTCTTCAGATGGCTGGTCTGGGTGAAGGCCTTGTGGCACACCTGGCACTTGTGGGGGCGCATGCCCTGGTGGGTGAGCAGGTGTGTGTGCAGGTGGCTCAGCTGCTTGAACAGCTTCCCACACAGGTGGCATCCATGTGGCTTGATCCCGCTGTGCCCCAGGATGTGCGTGACCAGGTTGTACTTGGAGGTGTAGGACTTCTCGCACATACGGCACTTCCATCGCTTCTGGTCGCCTCCCACGTTGACGTAGTAGCTGTCGTCGACGTGGATGTTGAGACCCAGCTTCTCAGCGCTGGTCATCCCACCTCGAGGAGCCCCGTCAGGGCCGCGGCGGCCGGGCCGGAGGGCCTCTCTGGGATAGAAAGCACCAGGAGAGAGGTGCATGACGGGCCCGGGCATGAAAAATGGGTATGGGAGCAGGCTCGGGTGGAGAGGGGGAAAGTACGGGTGGCGGAGGAAGAGAGGAGACGGAGGCCATACAGGGGAAGGACTGAGCGGCTCCTGTTTCACCTGCACAGGTAGGTTCATACCTGGCGGGTCACACCTGGACAGAGATCTGTGATGCAGCTGCAGTCTGTTTAGGTCGATCATACCCGAGATGGGCTTTGGAGATGGGGAGGGAATGGGGCGGGCAGGGAGGGAGAAGGGGAGGTGGGAGAGGTCCACCGTCTTCTTCCTGCTGCCCTCCTCTGCCTCCTCTGCTCCTCTGTCAGGAGATTCACTTCCTTGGGCATCCACTTTGAAAGGAGTTCTTTTGCGTTTTTGGGATCCCTCCTTTTGGGTATAATGTTCGCCCTTGAGGCCAAGCATGGGGAAGAGAGCAGGAGGGCTGAATGCACTGTAGGTGTCTCTGGCGGGGGATATGTTGGGGTATCTGGGAGGGGAGAATTTTGAGGGTTTAATATAGAGTGGCGAGGGGCTTAGGTAGAAGCTATGCTGAGACGCCGGCCTTAGCTCATCTCTGAGCGGAGGACTCCTTGCTGGTGAGAAATTCATTGTGTCTCTCTCCATCTTCTTCCTGGATTAGAGAGAGAAAAGGAACTAGTATTTGTCTTTGAACGAGTTGAGATGTGCTTAATGTATCCTGCCAAATGATAAACAGTCTCAAAAGTGGAAACATCATGTGGAAAATTGATCAAAAGTACATGCAACTACTTTTTTCTTCTGCTTTTGATTTATGATGTGAAACAGTTTCTCAGAGGTTTTCCCGTAGTTCTGCGGAGGGACTGTCACTGGGCACACCTCTGGTGTTGACACCCACACCTCTCAGTGTTCAACCTGAAACCTTTCACTTCTCTCTTTCGCATAGATCTCCTTTCTCCTACCTCCTCTCCTGAAATCAGGAACTTAGTTGTGACATGTTCACCTCTACCTCCCACACACTTTTCGCTTCTCCATCTCTTTCTCTCTGCTCTGTTCATCTTTTTTGCATTGATGGCTGAGGGGCACTTCCCCTTTTGCCTTCCACTGATAGTGATACGTGATGGTTTAATTTATTTCAGATATGTTCAGCAGCCTATAATCTGAATTCAAGGTTAAATATTGGTACACAATGGAGGAACATTAACACTGTGCTGTTAAGATGTCATAGAATTTCAAATAACAGTTACTATGTGTATACTATAGTGTAGATATATGGGAAAGACGGAGATGATGGGCATTGATAGAGAGAGGGAGGTGATACTCAGACAGGAACTGTCTCACTTCTGCATCACAGTCAAAAATAGAGCTAAACAATCTTGTAAATATCTATTCTATTCCTGTAAATAGTTTTTGTGCATTTTCCATGACAAACTAATGCTGTACGTATCAGTCCTCAGTAGCATGACCTTGAGCTCTAGTATAACACGTTATACTGTTAAAAAGATGATGACAGAGAGGGAATATGATAAGGATGATGAGGATAGTGATGATGATGATGATGATAAGATGAGAACAGTCAAACTACTAGGGATTACAGACAAATTCACAAAGTCACAAAGTCACATCAACTTAATTCACAACAAAAATTTGTGTTGTGTGTGCCAATCCAAGCAGTGTAACACACTTTTTAATATTACAGTTGAAAAGGAATAAGAAATATCTGCTCATTTCAATACTATACTTAACTGAAGCAGACACTAAAGAGATCCTAATATTTTGATATTAATTATCGAAACATAAACCCTTTTTCATCTGTGAGTGATATTTAGAATACAAACATTTCACAACACCCAGTATATCTTAAGGTTTGTCTGCTATTCTCCTACTTCCAGAGGTTTTTAAGCAGTTTTTCAACACTTTCCTTTTTCTCTTGTGGATAACACACTGTTCTGTTATATCCCTTCACCTCTCCCACTGATCAGGAAGGTGCAAAGACCCCAGCCCTTACTTTTCCTCACAATGCATTCCAAACAATCCATTAAAACACCCAACTGAAGCCCCTCCTTACCCGTATGCCAGTCAGTGCCATCTAAGTGTGTGTGTGCTGTGAGATTGCAGCAGTGTGTGTGTGTGTGTAACTTACCAGTGCAGTGTAGTAGAGTGTGTTTTCTATGATGCTGTGGCTCTGTGTTGGCCAAAGTGCTGCAGCTGCTGTTGTACCTGTTCTGCGTTCTCTCTCTTCTATTCGCCGTGCAACTCTCCTGACAATGAGCCGCCCGTCCGCGGATAGCATTTGAAGTGACTTAAGAAAGAGAACAGGAACAGTCACTTTGTTCTCATTTTTCAGATGAGTACCTTCGGAGAGAAGGAAGGAAGGGAGGGGAGAGGAAGTCAACAAGCCTAGTGCCTTCCTGCAGAAAAATAAGGAAACACTAGATAGACATCTCCATTTCTCTATGAAATAGGGATTTACACAGCTTTGGGAAGAACTACGGGTGGCAAGATTTGATGTTTAACAAGAAGAACAATGCATTTACTATGTTTAACAGTTGTAAAGTGTCATGCAATGACGGGAGATGGTCTCAGTCTGTGAAGACCATTTATCCTTTTGTCTTTTTCCAGCTCAGAGAAATGTCTGTTATTTACGACTGAAGCCAGACTGATTTCATATTTGAAATGAATAAAAACTGTTATGTTTTAAAATGAAAGGTGAAAACATGTTAAGCCAGTAAATACGTAGACTGAAAGTATGGGATTCAAATATCTCAGTCATTTATGGTTCTACCAGAGAAAGGTCAGTCTGTCCATAGGTTCATACTGTCTATCATACTTTTTCACTGATTTTAGTGATGAAATGAAAGTAACAATAGAGAGCAAACAACATGGCATTACCAAAAGCACAATAGATTGTCTAAGATACTTTAATTTGTCTATATACTTCTTGTCAGTATATTTCATGCATGAACTGACAAAACACAGACAATACTGGACTACAGTGCTATAGTGTAATATTATTTCAGGTGGATAGATTGTTAATTTCATGGTATTTCTTCCAAGCATGACAGATAAAACCATAGACCGTATTAAATTAATGGATGAATGGGTGAAATGTGTAAACACAGCCACTAGGGGGCAAGAGTGACCCATTGCCGAAAGGATGTTTGTTTGTCTTGGTGAGGCTCCAGTCCATCTCACACTACAGTGGACTGTGTGACAGCTTGTCATATTTCCTCTTACTTCCCTAATTAGTCTTCATATCTTCATAGGCTGACTGTGGTTATGTTCTGTGATCTGTCTGTGGGTGTCAGATATAAATAAGCTCACAGTTTTAACTCTGCCTTTTCGGTACAGAAGTTAGCACAGGAAGACGTTGTCAATTAGGTTTTGTCGTCATAATTGAGATGAGGTGGCAGTGAGTAAATCTAGAGGGAGCGGAAGTAATTGAGCTCATCTCATTGAAACGGTGAAACTGTCTTTAATCGGTTGTGGCCAGTCATTAGCTGTGTTAATTAGCTTGTAAGACCAATTAACCTAAGACCTGGACAATGTGTGTGTCAATTCCTATGAGGAATTAAGAACTTCATTAAAAGGATGGACAATTAGTAGAGGTGTGTGTGTGTGTGTGTGTGTGTGTGTGTGTGTGTGTGTGTGTGTGTGTGCACATGTCAAAGCATGTAGTTGTGAGAGTAAGATTAGGTCCATGCTTGTTTTCATTATTCTGTTTGTCTACAAAACATCCACTCTGCTACAAGCTCAGGTACTGGCAGGGCATCATGGTTGTATTTACTACATGGTACTCTCTGTTTCATGGGTTCAAATGAGTCTTTATAATAAGTCTTTGTCACCTGTTTTCTTCACTTTGTCCCATCTTTCCTGAAGGAGATCAGTACGCACCCTAATAACGCAGTAAAGCTTAAAAAATTAATCTCCATTTTTTTTGTTAAATAAACGTGCTATACCTCCACCACCTCCACTCACGAGCCACGACACTAGACTACTAGACTATGGCTTTGAATGATTTCATCCCCCCATCCTCTTCTTGACCACCCTGACTTTCTCCCCTAACATGCATGGTCACGGACCACAAGCCATTCTCTAATGATTCTCAATAGCGAGATACGAACCAGGCCGCTGAACTGCCCGGCCTTTTGACCCGGCCTGTCCAGAGGCCAGCTTCATCAATGGAGGTGACAGTAACTGAGACCAGCTCATTAAGGCTCTCTAAGTGGCTTTTGGGTTTCTGTGTCACTCTCAAATGAAGGCTTGAGAGTATATAAGGGGTGTCAGTGGCACCAAGAATAGAGAACTGGACAAGCATCTGGGACCTTCTGAAGGAAGCACTTGAATTCTACTGTACATCAAACGATTAGCATCAAGTGAGTACATTTTGCTTTGTGGATATCTGTCCAGCTTAGATTTTGAGTTTTCATCTTGTATGTGCAGGTACTTTATCAAAAGGTTTTGGTCTTCTCACCTCCTCTCCATCTTTCTCTCACTCTATATAGAAATGACCGGAGCTGCTGTGTCTCTGTGCCTACTTTTCCTCCTGTCTGTATGTTCGGCGTGCTACATCTCCAACTGCCCTATCGGAGGGAAGAGATCCATCATGGATGCCCCACTACGCAAGGTGAGCTGCCTTTATCGCTCTCTAACTTAGATCTCCTTTATCAAGAAGTAAATTCACAAGTTGGTTGGTGAAAAGCAAACTGGCCTAGGCTGCTGACTTCAAAAAGGGGCTTCTCAAATCTGAGAATCACACACCTCAGAATCAATCAATTATTACTGACACTTAGTTTGCTACATCAAAGTAGCTTCCCAGACATTTTCATTTGACTCTAAATACTCTTTTGTGTGAAAGAGCCAAAGGACCAAACAGCAGAAACAGACAAAAGAATAGAAAAACATTAAACAAAAAAAACAGTACTGACTTTCAGAAATTCACCCAAGAAAGCTTGAAAGAGACTAACCATCTGTCAATGATGAAATGATGAATACGCTGTTTCTATGGAATATTGTGTTAAAATGTGGTGGCATTACAGTCAGAATAACCACCTGTCTCCTCCTCCAGTGCATGTCCTGTGGCCCTGGGGACAGGGGCCGCTGCTTCGGCCCCAGTATCTGCTGCGGAGAGGGCCTGGGCTGCCTGCTGGGCTCCCCAGAAACAGCTCACTGTGTGGAGGAGAACTACCTGCTCACCCCCTGCCAGGCCGGAGGGAGACCCTGTGGATCTGAGGGAGGACGCTGCGCTGCTGCAGGACTCTGCTGTGATGCAGGTGAGACAGTCTGCAAGGATCGATTCATAAAATATCTTAGGACTGGAACGCTGATCTAGCATCAGCTTGGATGTAGCTAAATGGGACAAATGCTTGTGTTGCACCAGGATGCTGATTTGAATCTCAACTCAGCAAATGTTGAGATGTTCCACAGTGTTTTTTTTTATGTGGTCCGGTCGTTCAGTGGGTAGAGAATGGTGCTAATGCTGCCAGGTTTAGGGGTTTGATTCCCATTGGGGCCAACCATGCTTAAAATGTAAGGCGCAGATAGATAGAAGAAGATAGAAGCATCTACCAACTGGCATATGTTAACATGAGGTTTTCTACTTCAGTCACTGTGAAGTCCTAGATCACTACTCTTGTTCTGAAAAGGTTAATGAAAAAGTTACTTATACTATTATGTTTGTGTGCTTCTTTGATATCTCTATGGGATCTGCAAGGATATGTGTTACGGTGCACATAGTGTAGAACAGTGATTCTCAACCTTTTTCATATCAAGGACCCCTAATTTAGTCCACATTATGGCCACGGACCCCCATTTGATGAGATTTTGTCTCTCAGACCCAAATCTGAGACTATTTTTATTGTCAGATATGATTTTGTTCAGAATTCCATGACTATCTGTATTGTAGGTAGAGAGATAACAGTGAAGCTATGATTAAAATAGTCGTTCTTCTACATTCTCTAATTGTGTTAACTTCTTGTAAATGAAATAATGGTGAAGTTTAACACTTTATCAATTTGTTGGGGACCCCCTGGAACCCCCTCAAGGACCACTGGTGGGCCCGGACCCCACGTTGAGAACCAGTGTAGAATACAAGAAAAAAATACATGATCTAAGAAATAACTCCTCCTGTTTGCTTTTCAAAATCCTAGAAAGCTGCACCACAGACCAATCCTGTCTCACCGAGGAGGAAGGCGAGGATCAAGCCAGCCAATTCGAAGGCAGCGACTCTGGTGACATCATCCTCAGGCTCCTGCACCTGGCCGGCCACACTTTTCCTCATCGAATTCACCAATGAGCTGCCTCTGAGTCCAGGGTCTCATGGGAGACTCCCCAGGTGTAGGGATGGAATGGGACTCGTAGTTCTAGTTCAAATAGCTGTATTTCTTCGTTCATCCCACCTATCCCATCATCACTTGGCTCGTTTTTGCTCTATCACCTGGCAACCTCAATAAATGGGACCCTGAGTACGTTTGTTAATATATTTTTATGTATGGAAATAGGGATGAATACTGACAATGGTGTGTATCATCCAGATATCTGTGTGTTGGAATAAAGTTTGAGAGAGTATAAAATGCCTGTGTCTATAAAATGTGTCTTTTTCTCAGAGTTCCTGACTAGAACAACTGGTATTCATAGTATTCCCATGATGTCACATGCATTTCCTACCAATATGGCGCTTTACAATACACACAGCTCATTGGCTGTGTTTGTCGTCTGATTGTAATCATCTGTTAATTTATTACAATCACCTGTTATTTTCCTACCAAGATGGCCATGTGGTGATGTAACAGAATGCTATGAATAGTATGCTACTTTCAAACTTCTATAACATGAATTATGAAATTATTGATAATCAATTAAATGGACGTGAATTTTTCAAACCTTCAAAATATTTTTTTCTATATACAGTAAATGCTGCATTAGCATAAATCTTATCAGGTTGCAGTAGAAAACTATATTCCTCTATCATCAAACGTACAAAGCCCACAACTGTCTTTATCTCCTTTCAGATGTTCAGCTTTGCATAATCCTGTAAAACACTGTGTGGCCCCCACATTTTCCTGACAGTAGGAATATGTCATGAAGGATTCTTGTAGGACCTGTTGTGTTTTTACCTTTGAACTTAGCCAGGCTGGTTCATTGTCCCCTTAGTGACACACTATCACTGATGCTATCATTGTTATCATGAGCGGTAGTCACCTTTGAACGGCATCTTAATTGGTCACTCCATGGTTTTAACTTTCATTATAAGCCATAAATCTCTTGTCATTGCTATAATAGGTTAAAACCACACCACCTGATTAGTTAAAGGTTAACTTGGAAAAAGTAAATTCCTGTGACTAACTTGGCACTCAAACTCCAGCCATCGTCCACATCCGGCACACATAGATAAAAACAAAACAAACAAAAAAAGCATTAGACAAAAGGTAGAAATAAGACACAGACTCTGTTTCATCTTGCCTGCCATTAAACTGAATCAAAACAAGATTTATTCTCTTAAGAAGTGAACGAGTGGAAGATAATAGCTCAGAAAAAACTTTTGAGCTACAGTCAGTTTGAACTAATGAGAGTTCATCAATACAGACCTGTTGCATTCCCCAAAGCAGAAATATTGTAGAGGGCAGGAAAGGAGGGGAAGAGGGGATGGAATTAGCAAGAGGAAAGAGGGAAGGAAAGGAGGATGGAAGGAGGGAGAGCAGAAATCAGGAGGCTGAGGCCGAGGGTTGAGGGGAGCAGGGAGGGAAGGAAGGAAGGAAGGAAGGAAGGAGAAGGAAGATGGAGGGAGGGAGAAAGCAGCAGGTGAAGTTAAGTAACTTCTACCCTTGAAGCAAAACGTCAGAAGTAGCCTAAGTGTATTGGTAATATTACATCCAGTCAGAAGTTTTAGGGGTATCATACATGCACAGTTAGTGTATATGTTAGTGTGACTTAAAAAGACTGACCAGATCGTTAAAAAAAATCTACTGTGCAGGAATTAGACCCCAGTATTGACTCAATGCACCGATGCTGTCACTTCACAATACTGTCACACAGTTTTTTTCCCTCTGGGTTAAAGGTTGCCTGACTTTAGTCTAGTCATGCTCTATCTCTGTTATCTGCCTGGCTCAGTCTTATCGCTGTAGGCTCTACTTTGAGCTCTGCTGAATGAAGTGGGCTGGAACTACATTAATTGGAGACACCTGTGGTTAATGATTGCAGCGTTGGAGTGTGAGAGTATAAAACAGGCAGATGAAAGTAGCTTACTTTACCTTCACAGTCTGCCATCACCATGTCTTTCTCTGGAAAGTACCAGCTGGAGTCTCAGGAGAATTTTGAGCCTTTCATGAAGGCCATTGGTAAGATTTCTGCTTGTTGAGTGAGCTTCATAACCATTGACTAAAAAAAACATTTTGTCATATTCACATTATCTGCTTTGTTCTGAAGTGCAGGTGGAATTGGAATATATATTTTTTTTCAGTGACAAATAAGTTTATTCTGTTTTTTGTGGAGGGGCAAATGAAACAAGACTTTTGCAATGAAACATGGTTAACTGACTTATCTAGCATTAGCACTGGCACTTTAAAAGTCTAATGCTGAGTTACAGCTGGCTCTGTAACTGTTGGGCATGGAAGTAAGAATCACTTGCCTGCAATGTAAAGAACAAAACACTAATTGGCTGTACAACACATGCATAGCAATTCCAATCCACCATAATCCTCTGTCTTCTCTGTGAATCAAAGTGTTTATCTGTCTCAATCAACTGCTGTCTGTCCTAGGTCTCCCTGATGAACTCATCCAGAAGGGCAAAGACATCAAGAGCATCTCTGAGATTGAGGAGACTGGTGACAACTTCAAAGTGACAGTCACCACTGGCTCAAAGGTCCTCGTCAACTCCTTCATCATTGGACAGGAGGCTGAGCTGGAGACTGTCACTGGAGAGAAGGTCAAGGTAAGCTAAGTGTCTTTTCTTTTTTCACTGCTGTGGTCTGACACTTGGTGTTTTGAATATGTTTCCCCATTTATGGAGTAGGTTTCATGCTGTTTAAGAAGCTGACTTTAGGGCTTCAAAGTTGATGCAGCACTGTCTCTTCTACAATGAAATGTAAATGGGAGTAAGGAATGGGTTGCTTAAACATTTTACTACGTACTTAAAGTAATTCTGACACTTGACTGTAACGGCAGAGTTGTCAGCTGCAGTAGAAATTGCCACATTAACTAAAGTTGATGGCACATGTTTTTCTTGCATTAGACTAACCTTGTGTTTCCACCTCTCAAAGGCGGTCGTTAAGCGTGAAGGCAACAAACTGAAGGTCTCCCTGAAGGGAATTGAGTCCGTCACAGAACTGGTGGATGGGAGCACAATTGTCAATGTGAGTAGGCTAACAAGCAGGAAGTTCTGACAAGTCTGTATTGAGACCTCAAAAGCCCTTCTAATGCTACTTTCTTCTCCCTTTTCAGACAATGACTCTGGGTGGCATTGTATACAAGAGGACAAGCAAACGCATGTGAACATCTGCACTTGGGATAATAAAATGTGTAAAAAGGCAGAACTGTGTCTTGAGTGTTCAGGAATTTGTTTTCAAGGCAGAAGCTAGACTGTCCCGTGAATTCAGTCCTTAATGGGAGCACTGCAATATGGCTGAGCTTTGGGCTGGGTAAAGGGCAACAAGCTAGTACTTTCTAGGTGCTCGGGTGGAGTGTTTGGACAATCGGGTAATGCACACTGTATGTATCTTGTGTGTTTTATCCCCAAGGGTGGCAAAATGAGAAATTTCTCTCTACAGGGGATTAAGTATCCTCATTGAAAGGAAATGCACTCAAGTCTGTTTAGAAACTTTTAATGAAAAGTGTAGCCTACAAAAGCTTGAGCGGTACAGACGATTACCATGTGACGCTGTGGGGGGAGGGGGCACTTTCACACTAACACAGGGGAAGCTAATTAAAACTGACAATGGGATGATTTCTTGATTCTTTGACTTGACTGCAGTTCTGTGATCACTTTCTCCGGTGGAAGAGGTTCTTGATTCCCTCCTCCACAGACCTGGGTTCATTCATCATGGTCATTGGTCGGTTCTTCAGCGCTGCCTCTCTCATACTGTGGTAAACGTACTCGTTCTGTTTGAACATCCTCAACTCCATCTCTGTCTGCATGCGCATTGCCTAGGGGAAAAATATCGCAGTTTAAATTTATACACCCTGGCAACGGTGTATACTACACTGAAAGTGATGGCCTATGCATTGGCCAGTTAAGATTTAGGACCAATTTGCCCAGAGTGGTATTCAAAAAGAATCTATGATATTGGTCAAAACTACTAAAGGATAACTGATATTCCATTGGTTTACACTTTTGAATGATCCCTCAATGTGTTATGTCCCGCCCCAACATCCTGTTTCAACAGCAAATGCATCAAATCAAGGAAGTAAAGATGCCGTTTCATGGAGTCTTTAAGGTCTTTACCTCCAGGTCCTTGGTGATGGGATGTGTAGGGCCGTGGGTGATCATGAGAATGGCGTAGGCCTTGCAGATCATCCCGTGGCCGACCTCTATAAGCCCAGCCTGCCAGTGGGTCACTCCTGCCCGCATGGTAGCCATGCCCAGAGCTGCGTTGTTTGGGTGGTACAGTTTTCTGTCGGGAAGAATCAACATTTAAATCCATTTAGATTCAAGTTCTTTTTAGTTTTTTGGGGGAGATGGTTGACAGCTTACAGTCTGTGTATGCTTTCATAATTGCTGGCTAGAGTGTCCATCTAAGCATGACTTGCAAGAATGATGCATATTCACATTTGTGTACCTGACTATAGGCTACTCATTTAGCCATTGTGTCACTCTCATGTCCTACTCACATGTATCCGTCCACCATTTTGCGGGCGTAATCTGCAGCATCGTCAAAGAACTGCAGGTAAGCCTGCACCTCACTTAATGTGCTCCACATCCTCAGCAGGTAGATGTGAGTCTCAGCCAAAACTGTTTCTGACTTCTCTATGCTGTCCCTGCACATCTTTACCACCTGAGAGAAAGAACATGGGAGAAATTTGAAAAACAATTTGGCAGTGGGACAGAAAGCTCATAAGAGAGACAGCAGAGACACGTCTTTGATTTGAAATATACAATACTTGAGATATGATACAGTACCTCATGGTAGTCACCGTTTAGGCGAGCCTTATCTATCTTCTCCAGCATTTGATAGCAATAATCTGTTGCCTCCTTCACCTGCTCTTCTGGTGGCTAAGAGTTGAAGATGGGAGAGGGTCAGGGATCTGAGTTTAATGATGGGCTGAAGACATCAAAGGTTGTTCCACCACCTATTGAACAGTACTACACTGACACTGAAATACGCCACAAAAATATGCTCAATCAAATTCTAAATTATATCTATTTTTTTATATATATAGAAGCAAGTTGCAAAGGTTTCTATCTTAAGTCAAAAGAGGACACTGGTTTGTCATACAAAAGTCTAGGCACCATGATAGCAAAGGTCTGAAAGCATTTATCTTCTGTCTGGAGTAGACTTTGGACCTGCCAAAGAGGCCCGGTCCAAGACTCCTGGACTATTCTCAGGCTAATAGCACCTTAGATCTGCTTCAGTTCTTACGCCACTCATGAATCCTTAAAGAATGAGTCTTGGATTTAATGGGAAATTCAGATGACCTGAAAGAACTGTTAAAAACCTTGTCAAGTTTGTTAGATAATGTTAAATGAATGGGATTCATCAGAAATATGACAAAAATGCTGATGTTTGTATGGCTATTACCAGATAACCAAACCACATGCATTTCATTACAGTTTTATAGTCCGGAGAGTACTCTTGGGCCAAAGAGCCATAAAAATATCAGTTGTGGGGGAAAAAACAATCGTCCTTAAACTGCTTTCTCGTGCTTTGGTATGAGGCTCTCTTGGATTTTTTCATGGTTGGATGTTTAAAAAGGGAGGAAGGCTTATGATATGGCTCCACTGTGCCGTACACTGTTGAACCCTTAAATGCTGCTGATAACACCTGGCACATGCTATTTATAACTCTGGACACACACACACACACACAGCGAGAGAGAGAGAGAGAGAGAGAGAGAGAGAGAGACAGTGGACTGTTGATAATTGTGTTGACAGAACTGTATTGCCTCCTGTTTCAAAGAGTAAGATGATGTCATAGCATTAATACACTTGGGAAATCTTTATGGTGTGTCATGGATTGATAGACACATCTCACCTGGCAGTCTGTTACTTAGAAATTTGTGAGCAGTTTAATATTGGATGTGGAATGACACATTGAAATGCAGTTATGGTCCTGAGGTAATCATGTATTTCATCTCATCATCTCTATCTATCTGTCTTACTGTTTCTCAAATGCATGCACAAATGCACGCACTCACAAACAAATATGGAAGCTGAATCCATTGGGAGTTATCTTTGCTTTAAATAGTTGCTCTCTCCTCCCTCTCATGTTTCCCCTCTGTCCTTATCGCCCATGCCAGTTGGCCAACAAAATGTATTGGGTTTGGTTTGGTCCTTTTTTGCTCTATGTATAGTATAATTAACCGTAACTTGAGAAGTAAAATAGTTAAACACACACATGCGCACAAAGACACAAACCTTGACGCCCTCCACTTCCCTTCCCGCCATCTTCAAGTCATCCTTGATGCGATTCTTGCAGTGCTCACATGTGCAGTCGAAGAAGTATTGCGTTTTCAGCAGCCTTTGTCTGTCCTCTGACAAATTCAAAAAGTCCACATAGGACACGGTCAGCTCCTCTCCCTCTTCAATCTTACCCAGGGAACGCAGCTCAATCCTGGGGAGGGGAAACACACAGTTACGGGGACTTAGAAGTGCAGGCAGGCAGCAGAAATGCATGCAGAATGCCTTGTTTAGTTTTCAGGATCAAACTTCTTTTCTTTCATTTACACTTTCTTGAATGAACTGACTAGGTGAAACCCGGTTCCATAGCGTTGCTTTCAGTTCAATCTGTGCAGATGAAGGAGTGGACAAATAGAGGAGAAGCTTCTGCATGTTATTGAGATGTGTGAGCTGGTTACGTGACAAGAAACAGCTGAATTTTTGAGGAACTGTAAGTTACATTCATATGAATAGCCAATGCAAAGGCTCATTATGAATTATTTAAAATTCATTATGCAGGTATTCATCAGTTGTTTTTCTTTTTGCAATAAAACAACTGTCTACAGCAGGAGCTCGATGTTAGCGTTGAACTATTAAGAATGGAACTGAGAAACTCTTAAACTCACACAGCACTCTGTCGGTACGATGGACAGACCCATAGACACAGTGAGACACACACATGGACAATCACACAGAGAGTGACAAACCAACAGTGCAAAAGCAAAACCGTGTGTGAACATGAAAAGACAGTTTAGATGATAGACTGTGTAGGAGAGAGTCGAAAGATGAGCTCTGAGCAGGTACAGATATAGGTAGAGAAACAATTGTAACAGCTAAACGTGACGCTAAATTAGCTCGACAAAGGTTAAAGCATTCAGGTAGCATGCTATGTTGATAGGTTGATGTAGCTTTAAACATTGTACCACATCAAACCTATACAGCACATACTACAGGACACTGCCACCAAGGTTTGTTTTTTCACAAGGGACGGAGTGGGAAGATGGAAGGTAAGGTTACTGTATGTTGATAGTTATGTTGATGAGCAGTGAAGCATTTAATGTGTCATGGACTCAATGGTGCTTTTATGGATTATACTTAAAAGAGGCTGAAGTTGAGGTAACGCACCTACGTTGAGAGTGAAACATAGTATTCACAGCCGATTGACTGAAAGACAAACAGGAAGCAGTTTACACCAAACGCAACCTGTCTACACCTAACACACACATTCACATACACTCTGCACACACACCTTTAACACACTAAAACACGTAAACACACACACACATACTGTAAAAAACATTGTGCATTGAAGTTGTTTTCTGTAATCAGATGTTTCAGCCAGTACCAGCTGAATACAGAAATGCAAAATTATTTTAAATGGACAATTAATTGATCATCATTGAATAGTGCTTGATCTCAAGTGAAGCAGCATTGTGTTACATACTTGCCGTGGTTGAGGATGACGGTGCAGTTCGGCCAGCAGTCGTGGTTCACCAGACACAGGTTAGGGAAAAGGCCCACGCCTACCGCCTGAAGACCCCGCTGGTCGCTCACAGTGAAACCATTGCAATTGACCTGAGAAGAGGAGAGGAGTGGAAAAGTTAAGTGGAACATAGAGTTAACAAAAACTAGTGGAGGAGTAACTGATGTCACAGAACTCTGTTTTTGCGATTTTCTGTACAATGCATGCATACTTCAATTTCAATTTCAAGGATCTAGTCAGTATTTTTCTCTGTTTGCTTCAAATGACTCTTCCAACCTTTTCCTCCAAGGCCAAAAGGACAAAGAGGATGTGATGGGAAGGTTACTGAAGACTACATCTCTATCTATCAACAGGGGCGGCCTTAGTGTTTTGGGGGCTCTAGGCAAAGGCAAGTATGGGCCCCCCTGACTCCCAGCTCTCTCGCTTTTTAATCCATCCTTTCTATATATAATCTTGGGTAGTTTTGATTAAAAAAAAAGTTTTTAACTTAGTAGTAGCTCAACTACTGATGCAGTGTCAATGAAAATGAGTTTAAAGTCAAGTAGCAAAATCTCACTAGAAGTTGTATAACCCACAATAGTCTGACAGAGTGGGGAGTAGGATTGAAATGATTTATTGTAACAAAAAGAGGGGTGTTTTTCAATAGCAAATTGATTAAAAGTAGGTTTACATTAATTCTATTCTTGTCTTTTGTGGGGCCCAAGGCAGTCGCCTACCTTTGCCTAATGGTAAGACCGCCCCTGTCTATCAGTATAATAGGAAAAGGTGGGAAGGTGAATACGGGGATGACATAAAGAACGCACCACTCCAAAAAGGTGTGAGATGTCATCAACTGTGTGCTGCTTGCTTTTCCGGGGCCAGTAGTCCAAGAAGTTGTGGATGTCCACCTTGAGCTCCTTCATCTCATCCTCGGCCATGTCATCCACGTGATCCTCCAGCTCGTCCAGTGTGGTCAGCTGCATGTCGGACATCACACTGCCTTCCTTGTCGAGGCGCAACATGACACGGGCCACCAACCTGACCACAATTAAAGAACGCATGTGACTTCAAAGGTCAAATTGATAACAAGCGCGCATTAGCTTAGGATGCGTTTAGGTGACTACCATACATGCAATTTCCGTTGTCCTCTATTCAAGCTGTGGTTAGTGAAGAAATTAAATTTGTATCCCTAACCCACTTGATTGGATGTTTCTGTTCACAAGAATCATGATGTAAATATGTAACAAGAAGATAAGCATTAAGCATATTGGATGAGTTAAATGTCTGAATCCTAACCCTTCCTCTTCCCTTCGCCTTCACCCTCAACCTTTCTCTTTATTCCCTCTTTTCCATTTACCTTGCCCCCCCCCCCTCTATTTCCTCCTCCTTCTGCTTACCGGATGCTCTCATTGGGTGCTTTGCCAAAAGTCTTGATGGCGCTGCATTCTTCCTTGTGTTCGGCCCAGCCGGCACGCTGGCAGGTACGGTCGCAGTAATGAGCAAATTTGCACTGGCCACACCGATGGAGCTTCTGTTGTTTGCGGAAACAGCTGTGGCAAACCTGATCCGCTATACTATAGAAGAAGAGAGGAAACAGAACGAAAAAACAGAGATTTTTGAGGAGGATTTGGATTAGGGGATAGAAGGATGAGAAAGGTGGGGAAAATAAAAAAACAATGCAAGAAAGTAAGACAAATACTGGATGTTGAATGACAAAGGACCAGCATGTTAAAAAATACTGGTATTACTTTTTGTTGCCACCACTCCTTAACTACATGCTAAGTTACATAAAAGAAAAAAATAAAGCATGCTAGCTGTACTTTATTGGTTGCTATGTGAACTCTTACAGTAACCAGGAAGCAAGTTAGTGTTTTCTCCCCTTTTTATATGTATTTATAGTAGTTTGACAAAAACTTTTCAGATAATACACGTTGGTAACCATTTTATAAAAGCTATACTGTAATAGCCCTGAGGATGTTATTTACTGGGCTTATGGGCACTTCTGAGATACAGTAGGTACAAGGTAAAGACAGTAAAGCATGCCCTCTCAGATATTATTACTTTACAGAATATTTTAAATCATTAAGTAGATGCTCCACTGGTGTACTGTTTTACACACTGCTCTCATACAGGAACTGGGCGAAAAAGTTGTCAGTCACGATTTCCCTAATGCGTCATTATTCTAAAGCCCATGGAAATGAGGATGCCAAAGGATGTTACAACTGACCATTATTGGCTGAAAAACAAAGTCTACGACTCTGCATCAACATCTGATCCTTGATAGAAAGTTGAGGAATTTCGTTAGTTTGTCCGTCACTTTACTATCTCAAACACCACTGATCGGATTTTGACAAAACTTAGGGGAATGATGCATCTCACCACGTTTTAAAAAATTACAATGGGGGGGCGCTACAATTTCAGGTCCATACAAGGTGATTGGCCCAGAGGGGTGTGCATAATTTACGGGGGATGAAATGTTTACTGTTGCCTTGTTCTGTCATGTTACCAAAATATTGCCTCTAGAATGAATTGTCTTCATGTAGGCACAAGTGTCTTGGGGAAATTCACCAATCCACATGATCAAGATATCAGATAGTAAATCCATTGTCTGTAAGCATGTCCCCCGTGTGAATGTGTGTGATCAAGACTAAACATCCTCACATGCACACTTTAGAAACAAATTAAAAAAAAAACAATTGTATTTAAGCATGTCCCTTGATATTAGATAGATAGTAAATATGGATATAGATAAAGCAAATGATAGCAAAAAAACTATTAAATGGGGCATGTGTGTGTGTGTGTGTGTGTGTGTGTGTGTGTGTGTGTGTGTGTGTGTATGTGCATGCATGCTCACACAGACTTTTGAAGCTCACTTCACCATTGATTGAATTTTGAGATACTCATTGGATAACCTACCAGTTTCTGTTTTTAAAAAAAATCCTACCAAGCTATAAAATAATACGTAAAATAAGATAACAACAGGTGTCATGATCATACCTGGGTGAAACCAGGTATGCACTGCCCTTGATAACTTTTAGAGGAAAAGTAAGACAAACTACATTTCAGCTGCCCACCTTTCCCCATGAAAAATCTGAACACACTCCACTGAGTATACACATCCACGACTTAGCACTGTACCTGTCAAATACAACAGCTGCAACACTGGGCTCGGAAAATATGACATCTCCGGCCCACATCTCCTTGGTGGCCTTCAGACCCCTCCCCTTTCCAGGTGAGTCAAATACTGCAATGTTCTCCATGGTTAGCTGTGGTGGATCCCGAGACGGAGACACGGGGCAGAGGGACGGTGGGTCCAGCAGGAGAGAAAAGAAGAGCGTCGGAGTGAGAGAGAGAGGCTAAATGCAGAGGTGGGGTAGTTGAGGAACTCCTAGACCAATCTGAGCCCTCTTCAAGTATGACAACTGGACATTCCACACCTAAGGTACTGAAATAGCCGGCCACCTGAACCAAGTGGGACAGAAAATGGGTGAGTTGGTATTTGTCACATTATTCTAATGAGAGATAAAATGTCCTGAGAGGACAAGCTTGTCAATCCTGTCAGTCCTGTGCAGAAAGTAACTCCAGTTAAATTCACAGTCACACTCTTAGACCGCTTCACCGATTTGAAGTTGTAATCTTAGCTTTTTTAGCGAGCCAACTAGCAGAAATTCCCCCACCCCCCATCATGAAGTTGGTAGGTGCCAGGTCCCTGGGGGATATTTTTGTCCCTCAGTTGGGCCTGTCTGTCAGGAGGCAGCAATGGTGATGCTGGACAGCTGCGGGACGTTGGACAGAGACAGAGCTGCCCTATCTCTCTCCCTCTGCCCTGTTCTGGTACTTTCTCTAACTTACCCTCTATCTCTCTCTCTATCTCTCTCTTTCTCTCTCTCTCTCTCTCTCTCTCTCTTTCTGGATTTCTCTCTCTGTCTCTCTCTCTCTCTCTTTCTGGATTTCTCTCTCTCTCTCTCTCTCTCTCTCTCTCTCACACATTGTCTGTCTCTCTCTGTCTGTCATGTCATTATATCATAATTTATGCCATAACAGAACAACACCTGCTTTCACACACACACACACACACACACACACACACACACACACACACACACACACACACACACACACATTCATTCTGATTGGTATGGGAATGCCCCCTCAGACCAAGTGTCTGTCAGTATCTATAAACCATGGTTGTAAAGGCCTGTCGTTTCCTACAATTTGTCAAAATACAAAAATAATTTGTAACGCTTTATTTTGCAGCCTTAGTTTGTAATTATGGGGTACTAATAAAATAACAATGCTGTAGTTACAGGGTAACAAAACAAGAAGTCCGGGAATTAACAGGTAACAATTCTGTAATTATGAGAGATTTATAAGGTAGTTATGGTGTAACTATTTTTGTAATTACTACAAACTGCATACTGCATGCTATACAAAAAATAATTACAGGGTACAATAACATAATTAGGGGGGACCTAACAAATGTTATCGGTGCTTGTTCCCTGTAGTTATGTAGTAAGTATTTAGACCCTAATCTGTTTTATAAAAGGATTATGAAGGTTTTTATTTTACATTTTATATTATAAAATTGACATATTTGATATTTCATCTCAACATACTGTATATTACATTCAATAAAGCTCTTGTATGTTCAATTAAGTCTGTTACTGTGTGTTGAAGTTCCATATTTTTTGTGTATGCTATATTGTTGCAGAAATTTCACCAAACAGCTGGTCTAGGGTCTCCTCCCCTAACATCAATTAGATGTTAGGACATATGTGACTTTCTGTTAAACTGTATTTACTGTGAGGCAACCTTGTACTTACCCTAGAATTACAGTTTTTTACAGAAAACAAGTGGTATATTAAAAGAGTCTCAGTGAAAAAACAGCCACATTTAGAATAAATATTGATTATATTGTTAGTAATAGAGGTATAGAAAATGTTAATGGCCAACATATATTTACTAATTCCATTACATTTTCACTGCTTTAGACTACAGGTTACCCATAACTGTAGGAATAAAGGTGTGTTTTGAAGAAATGTGCAAAGACACTGTAACAGTAGTGTGCAAATAAATGTATTCAAATGAAATGATTGCATGATGATTGCAATTGTGTAAAGTGGATAGGAAGATGACAGGAGTTCAGAAGTGGACTGCAGGTGAGAGGGTGTTCAAGCAGGGCTTTGGCTCATCTCCTGCTGTTTGGCAGGTCTGTTGGAGCGGCGTCTCTGCTGTTGCAGCCATGTTGTCAGCAGATGTTTTGTTCTTCCCTCGGAATATGCGGGATAGCCAAGAAAAGAAGCCATGCTTCTTCTTCTTTGGTTTTGTTGACAGGCTGTCGGAACTCTGAGGTCCTGTAGGTTCGACCAGCTGGACGGGTGGAAGTGTGTTTTCCAGAGTCAGACAGGACAGATCCTTGGAGTCCTTTACAGTTTCAACCACAAGGCTTGGTGGAGCTTTGACCTCAACCTGGATGGCTGGAGCCTGGGACTCCTGAAGCAGGTTGGTTGATCCTTCCTTAAGCAGGTGAATCAGGGTGTATTCAGCGAGAGACAGGGAGAACCTCCTCTGAGGTGGAGTTATTGTCAGGTCCAGCAGAGAGGACAGTGACTTTTGTTCCCTCACAACATTCAGGTTGATGCAGGACGGTGACAGAGCTTTCAGCAGTGGCCTCAGTCTCTGCACAAGGGCTGAACGTTTCCCTCTTGATGATAATAGGACGTTGTTCTTCCTCCTCCTCCTCCAAGTCCTGAAGGAACAGCAGCAGTTTAGAATCAGCTTTGACGATTGGCTCACATTCATCAAGATGATCTTGAGTAGGGGCATGGTGTGCAGCACAGGCAGCCATAAATGTAGAGCTCACTGTTGAGGAAGCAGAGATGTGCTTTTCACCAAGTTCCTCCTCCTCCAGGAGGACTGAGAGGAACTGCATCAGGTGAGAATCAGTGCTGCTGACAACAGGTTCCCATTTGTTAAGATGGTCCAGAGTCGGCCCATGCTGTGGGGAGCAGTCAAGCACAAATCTAGAGAGATGTGATGAAGCGTAGAGGAGCTCCTCACCAAATCCCTCCTTCTCCAAGTCAAAGTGGGATTTGACCAGTGGCTCCCACTTATCCAGGCAGCCCAGAGTGGATCCACAGGGTGAGCAGCAGTCAGCCACAAATCCAGATGTGTCACATGGGGGAGCATAGAGGTATCTCTTTCCAACTACCTCCAGGTGGTAGTCCTCATCAAAACCAATGGGGGAGCGCTGAAGCAGACTCAATCTCTCAATGAGTTTGAAGTCATCAGGCATTTGAGCCTCATGGGATGGAGCCTCAACAAGGCGGGGCAGGTTAGACTGAGCCTCAACATGCTGAGCTGGGTGGATGGATGCTCCAGCATTACCTAGCGCTGTGTCCTCGGTCATGAGAGGAGACTCGTTCTCTGTGGGAGGAAGGTCTCCTTTGTCCATGTCCAAGAGAAGTTTGCATACTGATGAAGCTGCATTGGCTATTGGTTCCTATATAGCCATTGCAGGCTCTCAAATCCACAAGCAGGTTTGGAGCCGAGACCAACAGCAGACTGAGGTGAAAGATCACGGTTGAGCTCAACCCTAAACTCCATAGCCATTGATAACATTTTATCTAGTTTAATCTCAGCTGGTAGTCTATGTAGCGCTATTTTTGGAACAGTGTTAATAGATATGCCTTGTCTCTTTTCAGTAGCCTTAGGCCATCTCCCACTAGCGTTCTGCCCACCTAAAGATAATAACCCCCATTTCATCTAGTTTATTATCAGCTGTTCCTTTTAGCCTGTCTAGTGCTATTTTTGGTGTCTTTTCAGCAGGCCTGGGCCATTTCACTCCAGGTGTCTGCTGATCTTTTCCCTCCTTGGCTCTCTGACCTCTGCCTCCTCAGTAACAGCAGAACTGATAACAAGTTATTAGTTAGTTATTTTGATTAGAAATCAACAATATTGACCAGCGGTTTGTTACGTGAAACAGTCTGTGTTTCAGAAATAACAGACCTCAGAATGCGTTCATTGACCAATCAGAATTGAGTATTCAACAAAGCCATGTAATAACACAACATAAACAAAGACAAGAAAAATACACTTAAGGTTATTTGAGTTTGTATTTGATGCTCAGATTTTCCTAATTTTGTACAGCGCTTATCTTTTGTATAATTTCCAAATTTTATGATGATATCAGGCTGCACAAACATAAAGTGCCAGTTGCCCTTTAGGTCACTGACCTGTTCCTCTGAGCACATGCTTGGTCAATGTTCAAGTGTCCACTTGAGCCTGTAACTTTATGCTTTAGTGATTGACCTACAAGAGATTATGATTATCTGGTGCGCGGGTCATACCTGCCACAATAACATGACATGATTTGGCACAGTCATAGGATGACAAAAAAAAACAGCCATATTGGATTTTTGTAGAAAATCAAGACTGTGGCTTATGATACAAAGGACCTGCTGAATAAAAAAAAAAACTGGATGCAGTTCTTTTATATGCAGTTTCAAGTTGTTTATTAATGTTTTTTATGAGCCCAAGGCCTTTTGACAGCCCAGACTGAAATGTCCTTCAGCACATGACTGGAACTATGTGAAATCTGAGTGGATCTCAAGGAAACCACTCCTGGCCAATGATGTTATGTCATGAGAGGACAATTAAAGCTCTGTATCTTCTCATGCAGAGCTTTTTTTTTTTTTTTTTAAACTAGTATGATTTACAACAACTAAACAAAATTGAACATAGTTTTGCCAAAGGTAAGACAATAAATAGAGAGGAAATGACAGCAGGACACAGTTAGAGGGAGTTTTTTGAGTGCTGTATGATAAACACTGAAAAAACTGAGATAAATGACATAAGGAAGCATAAAGACATATATAACCCAAACTTTGTCCCAATCAATGAGGGTGGGTGTTATTCCAGAATGAAACAGCAGAGGGCAGTGTTTCACCATTGCTTTACCAAAATGCTTTTCAGACTAAATTACTAAAGAATAAAAAATAGCAACTTTACATTAGGAATAGCCAATAACCACACCAGTCTCTCTGAATACAGGCATTCTTTACACATTATATCCATGTTACAAAGACAATGAAATACAGCCAACAACAAAGTTAACCTTCAAGTCATTTCTCTGCGGCACACTATGATGACATCAATTGTTGCCCATGCACACTAAATAGCAAATGACCCAAGATCAGATTCCACGTGGTTTCATCCTGTTTATTAGGCATTAACATGCACCCCGCCCGTATCTGAACTGTGTCTAGATCAAATTTATTCAGATAACATTTACAACTGGCATTAAAGGGGATCAGAGAGTGAAAAATCAGATTCTAGAGTATTTAGACATGGAGTATTTAGAATGGAGAAGATACGTTCCGAAACTGTTTCTAGGTAAATAAAGCCTGTGTTACAAAGATGTTACACGAATGAGGTCTTCTTCTGAGTCAGTAGGCCAAAAAGAAGGGGAACAGAGACAAGTCGAGGGCTGGGGATCATCGGGCCCCAAGGTGGCCAAAGGGAGCCAAAGCCAGCATTTTTTCCCCTTCCTCCTTGTCTTGTAGCTCTTACAGAAGAGGATTAGGGCCACATCTGAAAAATGTATTTGAGTTCTGAGATTAATCTCATAATAAAGTCAGAATCTCAGAATTTCATTCTGATGTTAATCTCAGAACTCAAATACATTTTTCACATGTGGCCCTAATCCTCTTCAGCAAGCTCTGGATGTCAGGCTGATGGTGAACCAGTGCATGAAGACTTTGTTCACCACTGCCCCCTCATGGACAAACAAGCACATGTGACAGAAAAAAGGTGGGATTTAAATTGGCCTCCTCTTTGGAGATTAGCACATTTTATTAACAGTACATAAACATTACATGCACATAAAAATGACATTAAAATTGTTAGAAGTACAGCACCCTCATTTTACATTACCATGGAAACTGGGTTGAGGAGTACATGTAACAGGAACAAAACTGTAAATAGATACTTTGGAAATTCATACAAAAGAAATAGGTGATCACTTGTTGGATCGCACAGAAACATGCCTGAAGGAAAAGGAAGATGTAATTTAGGGTATTTTCCTCAGAGACACACATAACCCTGTTGCCCTGACATGAATGTATGTCACCAGATGCCTGAGAGAAGCAGAGAATCAATTTCTTGCTCAAAGATACAGGGATGTATTTTTCCTGTTGTGAATATCAAAGTGTCTCTATACCAGGCTGTCCTAACGCCCCTAGACACCATGTGTTCTGGTAAATTTGCACATGTTAGTATTGTTTATGGGCACTTTTACCCAGAGCACCTTATAGTGCTGTGTTAGTGGGCCCTTATAATTAAACCAGCTAACCTTGGAAGTGTCAGTGCCATGCTCTATACCCACTGAGCCACACAGGACAACAAGCATGAAGCTGTGTTTGTGAGTTTCTAGCGGTGCATCACACTCACACTCACCTGCAGACAAAGTCTTTGAGGTTGTACCTGCCATAGCAGATGTGGAGTAGGACATTGCTGCACTGCAACACAGCCTGAGGCCTGAGGTTTTGACCACAGGAGCCAGGAAATGCTGGCTGGTGGTCGAGAAGTTAAGTTCCCCACCTCTGGAGCCAAATGTAAGGCTCCTGCTGGCCTAGGATCAAAACCAGCTAAAACCTTCTGACTTGAAACTCTCTCTCCAAACTGTCTAAATAAATGAGAAAATACTGAAGGTGAGTGAGCCGTCCATTCCCTTGTTTTAAATGAGGAGTTTAGAATTGCAGTCACTGTTATTGGCCAACTTAACATGCATGAGGAATATTGGTGTGTGCTGTATTTATGCTTTTCTCATTACACACAAATAACTGTATTGACTTTCTTAAACCAATTAATTTGAAGGCTTGTTCAATCAGCAGCAGGAACGGTCTTGTTGTTGATTGTAGTAGGTGAACAAAAAAAACAAAAAAAGGGCACCCAATGTGCAAAAGGCTATTACGGTGATACATTCACACACACACACACACACACACACACACACACACACTCATGGCAACAAGGTCGAAAACTGTGCTTATGAAATAATGCTTGCACATTATTTGATAGTTTTTGATATTAGATAGATAATAAAATATAGATATAGATCAAGCAAATGATAGCAAAAGAACAATTAAATGTGTGTGTGTGTGTGTGTGTGTGTGTGTGTGTGTGTGTGTGTGTGTGTGTGCGTGTGTGTGTGTGTGGGTGTGTGTGTACGTGCACACCCATACGTGTGAATGGATATGGTGGCATAAAGATCTCCTACTTAGCCAGTTCTCTGTCTGGCTATGAAGGCATGCAGCCTGATGGAAATGTGTTAATTCAAACCCAGACTGACACAACATATTGTTGTATTGTCTTGAATAGTAACACAAATGTGTGTTGTCCCAAACTAAACACACAGAGGTGTTGGAGATGACTCATCCTTTTGAAGAGTGCAGTGTAGAGGAGTGCAGAGCAGGCTTATTACTGTACTACCATCGAAAGGCAAGCTTTGAGTTTTACTTTGTTCCAAGATCAAAGTTCTATTTCTGTCCTATAGGCTGCTGCGAGCCTGAAGGCCATGACCCAGATCTGGAAGAAAAAAATGCATCAACAGCAGAGAGACCCAGACCAGAACCAAGGAGATCCAGTTCTGAATTCCTGCTGCAAGCTTCGTAAGATCTCCAAGCAGGAAGTGAAAGAGGCAAAGAGGAAGTGGAAGGAGGAGATGAGGAAGGTGAAGGAGGAGAAGAAGAGGAGGGTTGGGCTCTGGGGACACTGTTAGAGGGGGTTGGAGCGGCTGTTTGGGCAGTGGGAATGTGTGGCGAGGGACAGAGATCAAGACCACTGGACACAAGGGGGGCCAACTTGTAAAGGACGATCTCACAAATCCAAATAACAAAGTGCACAGAGCCAACGAGTGGGGAGGCACAAGGCTGACAGCATTGTGTGATGAAACTCAAAAGCATTGAAATATAAAGGGAGAAATATAAAAGCTGAGGCACTCTGAGGGTTTAGGTTTACTCTCCAAGCTACACAGGACTGAGCTGTGGAGCTGCCCTGCATGCCTGCTTTGAGCTTTGGACCTTGCTCTCCCATCCTATAGGGGGCGGTCTGAAGCCCACTTTAAGCACCACTGTAACAGCACAGTAAGGAAGAGCAGAACAAAAAAAAACTGCTTCAAAAATGGATTAGGTAAGGGCTAGCAGGACAAGATAGAACAAACAAAGAAAGATAACAATTTTCCAAGAATAAAAAATGCAACACTGAAGAACAACACAAAAGTAAACAATTGAATACAGCAAGAAAGGAGATGTGTGCTGTAGTGTAGAAGACATTCAGCCTTTCGTCTTGTTTAGTTGGAGGTTTGGTGTTGAAGAACATTTGGCCAAGAGGATAGCAAGTGAAAAGTCTAAATTCAAGACAAGCCAGGAAAGCTCAATGTTGCTGCACCAGTCACCAAGCACACTTAAGTAATTCTGAAAAGTGTGAAAATGAGGAGGAACAAGAGTTCCAGTGAGACCGGTGCAGACTGGCTAAAGCAGACACTAAAGTTAAAAAAAACTTTCCATCGCTGTGGTGCAAGTTGCCAAATATCACCAGCTATTAATCAGGAGAAATCAAAACTGAAACTAAATTGGATGGAAAAATGGGAGAGGAGAAAAGGAAACTGCTGTCTAACAAAAGGACAGGAAGCACAGAAATAGGACAAAGCCAAGAGAAGAAAAAAAAACAGGAAGCATCGAGGAAATGCAAAGTAAAGATGACAGCCAGTCGGAACGTGCAGCACAACCCAGCTGAGGACTGACACATCTGTTAGAGACCGTTGGAGAAGTGTGCTCTAGACTCTGAAAAGTTGTATCCTTCTTTTGAATGTGCACAATAGTAGGACCACCTTCCTACTACTGAGTTCCACCTGTCTTGGGCAGCCCATGTCACCTCAAATGAGCCAATGATGGGACTCAGCATGACCCGGGACAAGGAAAATCATAAAACAGAGAGAATTGGAGCCAGAACATGCAGCCTCTTCAGTTTGAATTACTTTCCACAGCTAAATCTTAAAAAAAAAATTATTACAATTATTTATTTTAAATGAACTATTTATTATATCGGGGTCAGGGCTATTATCTGCTCCATAATTAGTATCCTATAGTATAGTCTTTTATAGTAATGTAATTCCAGTTATTGTGTTTGGGAATTTCAATAGTTTCAAAAGAAGTTGCCCCATGATAACCAAATTATTTTTCATTGTCTGTAAGAAAACATTGTATTTTAGTAATAATAGAGCAGGTTATGCATGCAAGGCCTCAATAAAAATATTCAAGGATGCATTGTGGTGGGGGACATGAAATGGGGAGAGGAAGGCCCAGTTCTTGAAATAGGCTCCTATGTCACCCCAATTGCTCCTGGTTACATTACATAAGGAAATCCCTTATCCAGACTAGTTTAGATAAACTGAGTTGAGACAGGTGGAGAGAATTGATTGGTTCTGCCTTTTGTTTGTTATTTAAGCATCACAATGCATCACATGACCTAAATAATGGGGTAAACTGGCATGATTGGTGACCCAAACTGAGGACATCCTGGGACCCCCCCCCCCCCCAAAAAAAAAAAAAAGATATTGGGAAAATTCAACACATAAATAGCAAGCAATTTGCAAAACATTACAAAACAATCGTTGCATGATTAACATTACAAATAAAACATTAATATTATATATAAACATGATACAGGCATTATGGGTATTTTGATGATGTCAGCCAGCACCACTGAATGTTGCCACTGAATGTCTCTTCCCAATCCCCTCTTCCATCTGTCCATCCATGATCCATCCCTCCATCCCTCCATCCATCCATCCATAAAGCTGTGTACTCTATAGGACTTTGCCCGACGAAGCGCATTGGATGAATGCCAAAAGGGGGCGTTTCTATCATGCAGCCAAAGGGGCGGGGCCAGAGGTGGGTGTGTGTCTCTCAGCTGATGCGCGTATCAACCGACCGACTCCATCATCAGCATCCGACGCTGACAGCGGTCGAAGACAGCATCCCTAATATCACCGACCCATGGTAACATCGCAGAATAATTCAGAGCCCGGCCGACCACGACTGACGTTGCTGTCTTGTGACAATATTGTTTATTGAGGCTGCCATCTTACAAACAGCGGAGCTGCAAAATAGTGAGTAGCCTTTGATGATGGACTGCCTGGATGCTACAGTCGGTAAATCAAAGCTTCTGCATGATACAGCGTCAATGTCAATGACACTGTGCATTTTAGTATTTTTTCGGCAAGGATCGGACGTTTGTTTTTGTCTTATTGCGCATAATTGCTTGGAAGCGCAGTCGATTCAGGGCTTGATGCGGATGCTGCTAAAGCCGCCCTTGCCGCCCAGGGATGCAGAGAGAAAGAGAGAGAGCGAGAGAGAGAGAGAGAGAGAGAGAGTCGTGAGGGGAGGGGATTGAGGCAGAGCAGCAGATAGATAGGCAGTGTATTTTACTACTACTACTATTCATCCAAGTGGAAGTAAACCTCTAGTAAATGGGCTGAGAAGGGGAGGACCACTGGCGTGACTGCGTCTCTCTCTCTCTCTCTCTCTCTCTCTCTCTCTCTCTCCCTCCCTCTCTCGCTCTCTCTCCCTCTCCCTCTATCTCTCTGTCTCACAAACACGCACACACACATACACAGGTTAATATGCTAGTGTGTGATTTTGGTGATGTGGATGTCCATATGTGAGCGTTGTCTCATACTTCACACGTTGTGATTCAGTGTTCAGTTGTAGGCTACAAATTGTAGCTTTCTTTTCGAATCACTTCATGAATGACATCTACTACCTTCGGATGCCATAGTGTGTTCAGATAGTCTGTGTCATGATGTTGTGTTTGTAGCTCTTACACACACACACACACACACACATATATTAGAGTGTGGCTATTCAGAGAGAGTTAAATATGCTTGCCTATTTTGAGTTTGTATGTGTGTGTGCACTTGGTATGGTATGGTATATGGTTAAGGGACGTTGGGAGGAGAGGTCGCTTATGCCAGTGCAGTGCAAAACGAGTAATATTGTGTTTTGTGTCCATCAGCATGATTGAACTGGAGAGGTTTTATTTTTGCACATTGCATTTCACCATGCATAATTGCCCAGACTTATCTATCTAACCCTATTCATGTTTATCATCGTGGGAGGACCACGCTGCCCATGTATGTGGGATGGAATCTATTCTGCATTAGCTCTTATTGTATAACTAGTTATTATGCAATTACGATATTGTATAACTCCTTTTGTTTTTCTGTGTTCCTCTAGTGTGTGTGCCCCCACTACCTGCATTAGGTTGTGATGACCCACACTACTTCCAAGTGTATGTGTGATCCTCCCCTTCAATCCTGACTCCTAACCTCTAATCCCTGACCTTTGACCCCACTATGGGCAGTGTTGGCAGTGGGGTGGCAGGAGAGCAGGAGTTTGCCATGAAGTCTGTGGGCACAAGGACCACCCTGCCCCGGGCCCCTCCTCTCTCTCGCCGTTGCCCTGCCGACCGCAGCTGCAGCGCCGAGCGGCTGCCCCGCCCCCCGGCTACAATATCTGACGGAACGGCTTCTAGTGATGAACGAGGAAGCGTTAGTATTGGGACTGGGACTTGTACCGGGACAGACCGGCCGACCGAAACAGCCTCCTCCACCAACACAGAATGTACCATGACGGCCCCATCCAACAACAACCAGTTGGAGTGTGGGAACGGAGCAGGCAGGAGGGAGAGAGAGTGGGAGAGGGAGAGGCAACGTGAGAGAGGAGAGAGGGGGAGAGACAGGGACCGGGACAGAGACTGGGACAGAGAGAGATTAGAGAGGGAGAGGGAGAGGGAGAGAAACCGGGAAAGGGAGAGGGAGCGGGTGGAGAGGGAGAGGCTGGAGAGAGAACGGGAGCGAGAGAGGGAGAGAGCCAGAGAGAGGGAAAGAGAGAGAATTGAGAGGGAGAAGATAGAAAGGGAGAGGGAGCGAGAAAGGGAAAGAGAGAGGGAAAGGGAAAGGGAGAGGTTGGAGAATGAGAGATTAGAACGAGAGAGGGAAAGGGAGAGAGAGAGAGAGATGCAGGGTGCAGGTCTAGATGTTTGTGGGAATATTGTGGGGCTAGGAGCAAATGAGAAGAGCGGTGTTGGCATGAATCAACACCACCACAGAGAGATGGCGGCCGCCAGAGCTGACAGCGAGAACAATCCAGCCAACCAGAACCCTCCTAACCATAACCCGCCCAAGATTCTGCCAGTGTCGGGAAAACTGGAGCAGGTAATTCATGGTTTAACAGACCTGGGTAAAATGGCGGTCAAAGATGTACTTAAATTTTGCACACTTAAAAATGCGAGGACAACTTGATTTATCTCATCTTGCAAGTGCCCATTTGTGAGGCTGTTTAAGTGCCTGGCATAATAAACCAAGTGCACCTCGAGTAGTTCAAACACATTCTAATATATATAATGTGTGTCTCCTACTATCTTATCATACTTATCACAATGCTGAATGATCTACATTTTGTAGTTCATTATTACAATAGTGATGTTAGACATGTTATGATGTAATGGTATTTTGTCTGTCAGCTTTTACTTGTGTTGTTTCAGCTAGCCACCTTTCCCTCCATGTCCGTCTCTTCTTCTCTCTCTCTCCCTACCTACCTGTATCTCTTTCTGTCTCTGTTTCTTTCTTTCTTTGCCCCCCTCCATCTCTCTCTCTCTGGTGATACAGAACAACTCAGGGCTGGTTCGTCCCTCTGCCTTCAAGCCAGTGGTTCCCAAGAGCTTCCACTCCATGCAGAACCTGGTGGGCCAGGCAGGAGGGGCTGGGAGCGAGGGGAAGGCTGAGGCAAGAGGTGAAGGATTGAGTGAGGGAAGAAGCGGCAGGAGAGGCAGAGATGGAGGAGGAGGGGAATCAGGAGAGGTCCCAGAGGCCCTACTCCTTGACCAGGACAGCCCAGTGAGGGTCAGCAGAACTGAGGGAGCAGGAAATGGTAATGAAGGGGTCCAGGGAGGGATGTCTGACTCGGGGAGAAACTCTCTGACCAGCCTGCCCACCTATACAGGCTCTGGGTCTGGTTATGGCCCCCCGGCCGTCCTGGGGCCTCTCAGTGCCTCCACTAGCCACATCAACAGGCTGGGCATGGTTGGGGCAGCTGCAGGCCTGGATAAGCTGGAAAAACCTGGCTACCAGGTAGGACCAACACACACGTACACACTCAGCCCATAACTATAAATGTAACTTGCTGTTATCATCTTGAATGTAACATGATACTGGCTCTTTCTTCCAGAACGGGCTTAGTGCCTCGGACAGCGGCCGCTCCTCCTCGGGAAAGAGCTCCTCGTCCTATCAGAGGCTGAGCCATCTGAGTGATGCCCCAGCGCCGCTACGCCCCTCCCCCTCCTCTGATGACATCATCCAGGACCTGGAAGACCGCCTGTGGGAGAAAGAGCAAGAGGTCAGAGGTCACTCAGAGATGCCTGATTCACAGTTGTATTATACTTACTTACCAGGCACTTCATTAAAAGTAAGTTGATATTATGCAACATGTCCCCAAACCGTTCTCTTGTACAGCTCTTGCTTATAGTTTTACAACGGCATGATAATTGCATTAAAAACGTCTGAGCCACAAACAAGTGACATACCTCTGAGAGAGAGAGCTACAAGCTTCAAGTTGCATTTTAGGATACGATCTTGACATTACATTTTGAAAGTACTGTTGTGAGGCAAAGCAGTGTTCTGTGATGACAGGCTTTTCACTGAGGAGCTTCATTTACAGTATATAGTGCATATCCCTCTTGATTCATAAGAATATTTTGTAGATATTTCAATGCGTAGTATGGGTTTAACACTCTTCACTCACAGATGTCTTCATACAGTTTGCCAGAATTCCTGATTTGGGGCAGTTTTCTTGGCTGCTGGCTACAAAAGGTTGATTTTCTTAAGTTTGATGGTTACACATGTCCTTATCCAAGTTGGATGTCTGCTACTGCTTTTACCAATCAAGTGGCTGCTCTGTGGCATGATTTGGGCCATTGCATAGTTGCAGATTGTTGCAAACCTATTCCCCCATACCCAAGCCCGCCTCTGCATCTGGGTGTGGAATGGTGAGTCCAACTGACCTCTCTCTTCTCCTTCTTTGCTACCAGGTGCAGCACATGCGCCGTAACCTGGACCAAAGTGAGGCGGCAATCATTCAGGTGTTTGAGGAGAAGCAACGTGTCTGGGAGCGCCAGATGGATGAGCTGAGACAGAACTATGCCTCACGCCTGCAGCAGGTGACCTCACTGCATACTCTGAGCTAGCCCAAACAGCCTCAAGATGTGACTGCAATGTATTTGCATTTACTTGCATCTTGAGTCCGACGCAACCAATTAAAAACCATGGAGGAAATCATGATCACATATCGTGTGGCAAGATTTTGTCAAAAACAGGATCTAATGTGATGGCTTCCCCTGAGAGTACATACAAAACAGATAGGTGTGAAAAATACAGTGACACATGGACCAAACAAACACAACAAACCCAATAAATAGCCTTGTATGATACAGCACTGTGACCTGTATAATAGGATTTGCATGTTTGGTCCGATATCACTCTTATTTTGAAATGTGGTCTGCAGGTGTTAGAGGCAGCGCTGGTACGTAACACATGGATGTGAAGAACAGCCTTGCACAGGACAAGTTGTTTTCCGTTTCTGAGATGTTCAAAGTTGATTTTAAGAATGAAATTGAACTTTTGAGTGTCTATTTGCTGCACAGCATGTGGTCAAGCTTCACTCCAAGTTTGCATTGGACTCAAAATATACATAAATGCAAATAAATTGGTGCAACATCTTGAGGCCGTTATCTGACCCTGGGACGCATCCCTTAATGTATTATATACATTCAAAATTTAGGCCAGCAGAGGCTGTAATTGCAGGTGATGTATACGTTTCACATTGAAATGACAGATAGATAGATAGATAGCTAGATAGATAGATAGATAGATAGATAGATAGATAGATAGATAGATAGAGACACTTGAGACACAATACACAACATAACCTGCCAACTCTTATGCTGTACACGTATGTCTGCAGGTGACACGTCGTGCCCAGCGCTCCCAGACTGCCCTGCAGGCCCAGATAACACGTCTGTCCCAGGACAAGAGGAGGCTCCAGGAGGAGATGGCAGCTCTGCTAGCCCAGAGAGAGGAGCTGGAGAGGAAGTGTCTGGATTACAGGAAGGAGCAGGCTGACATCTTGCCTCGCCTGGAGGAGACCAAGTGGGAGGTGAGAAATGAATATATGAGTATGTGTGCTTTACTAGTCACAGTTCAGTAAAATATTATCAGGCTTACATCGTGGTGGACTGAGCACTGATGCACTGAATATATGTGTGTATGTGTAATCAACCCACTTGCACCCACAGGTAAGTCATAGGTATAGGGGATAACCCCACCTCATATGCCCTCTACCACATTAGTGTTGGATTTAACTGAAATACCTTCCTCATCCGGCAGGTGTGTCAGAAGGCAGGAGAGATCTCCCTGCTGAAGCAGCAGCTGAGAGAGAGCCAGGCTGAAGTGACCCAGCGAGCTGGAGAGATGGTGGCACTGAGAGGCCAGCTGAAGGAGCTCAATGCCCAGCTGAGGGAGCGGGAGGAGGCCATGCTGGGCCTCAAGGACTCCTACAGCTCCAAGAGTCTGGAGCTGGAGAAGTGTGAGGGAGAGCTGAGGAGGACTCTGTCAGAGGTATGGAGATTTACATTTTTCATTTTCGTTTAATTTAACCTTTATTTAATACTTGGAAAACACATTTAGGGACAGAGGTCCTCTTTTCCAGAATGTCGACTGTACATGCATAGAAACACCAACAAGAGAAAGATACAATCAACCAATTTACAGAAATGTACAATCATCCATTAAAACAGTCTCCAAACACCAATTAAAACATTCACAATTAAAGTTAGTCAGGTTCTTATTTTTATTTAAGATAGAAGAGCTTTATAAGTAAACAAAAACAGTGCTGATCTCTTCTCACATAAAGAGAGGGCAAGCCTACTTTTTGAAAATATAGTGATGAGTACCAGCATCTCTGGTTATTAATCTAAGAGAAACCGCCGCATGTCTATAGATTACATCACCATTTTCTAAAACAGAGAGAAAGGTTGCTTCCACAATTTTCTGTGTACAGAACATGGAAAACAAGCTTTGTTTATATACAGATAGGCAAGATTCATTCTGTTGTTTTGGTCAAGGTATCAAAGTGGGTCCTAAAAGTAAATTTGTCAGCCTACATTTTTTAATTGAGAGACTTTCTCAATATGAACATCATTACGAGTACTGATCTGCAAGGTCACTGTACTTAATATTTCATGCTTTGGAAAACATATATTTACATATATTTAGTTTTATCAGCATTCAGCACAAGTTTGATACTGATAGGAGCCTTTTATAGGGCACTGAAGGTGACCTGTAGGTTTTTGATAACCAGTTGTATACAATAACCATAACAGTAGAGAACTATGTCATCAGCATAGAGTTGTATAGTACCAGTATTTATGGACAAGACAGTGTTGTTAATGTATATAGTGACCAGATCTAATATTGAGCCTTGGGGAACTCCCTCAGTGATGTTTCAAAACTCAGATTGTACATCACCCAGCAATAAAATGCCTATTAAAGTCAGAGCCTTCAAATACTAGATTTCAAACAAAATTATATTTGCTTATGATATACCTTTTCCTTTCCACAGGTGTCCATCCTTAGAGAAAAACTGGGTGTATTTGAGGCAGAGGTGCTTAGTTTGAAGCGGGCTCTGAATGAGGTGGGCAGGGGAGCCGAAGTCGTAATTAGCCCTAATTTGGCAGCAGCAGGGCTATTGCCACCCTGGGGAGCTCTCCACTGCCCACGCACCCCCTCTGAACCCTCATCTACCTCCCTCACCCCCACTTCTGACACCTTGCTGAGTCTTCAGAGTGATGAGGCCAAAGCTCAGAGGCAGGAAGCTCAGAGACAGGAGAGGCAGCAACGTGAAGAAGCTCAGTGGCGTGAGGTGCAGCAGCGGCAGGATGTCCACATCCAGCAGGACATGCAACTGCGTCAGGAGGCCCAAATCCGTCAAGAGGTCCAACTACGCCAAGAAGCTCACCTGCGTCAGGAAGCCCATCTCCGCCAGGAAGCCCAAATCCGTCAAGAGGCCCATCTCCGCCAGGAAGCACAACTGCGTCAAGAGGTCCAGCTCCGCCAAGAGGTCCAGCTCCGCCAGGAGGTCCAACTGCGTCAAGAGGCCCAGTTTCGTCACGAGGCCCAACTTTGCCAGGAGGTCCAGCTGCGTCAGGAGGTCCACCAGTCACAGCGGGGCCAGGAGGGTCATTGGGATGAGGCAGGGGACCTGCGCAGGCAACTGGAGCAGCTACAGGCGGCCTTGCGGCTGGAGCGACAGCAGCGGGAACGCCAGGCCCTCAACTTTGACCAGGAGCGTCACACCTGGCAGGATGAGAAGGAACGGGTTTTAAAATACCAGGCTCAGTTACAGCTCAGCTATGTGGAAACCCTGCAGAAGAACCAGGCTTTGGAAAAACGTATGGGCCAGCTGGGAGCCAAACTGACCACAACCTCCACCACCACTCCCTCCCCCTCTTCCTCCAACTCTCCACCTCCACCACCAGCCCTCTCTCCTCTGTCTCCCCAGCCTCCAGCCTCTCTCCCTGCCCCCATCGCCCTCACCCTCTCTCCACCCTGTGAGGACCAGAAGGGCCCTCCTTCTCTCCACCAGCTTGCGCCTCCCTGGGCAGGACCCTCACGCCTGGAGAGGATCGAATCCACTGAGATATAAAGACAGCAACAGCTAGATACAAACTTTCCAATCCAGTACACAGTGACACGGCTCTTACAAAAACAACACTTCAGAATACAATAGAAAGACATTTCAGTCTACAACAAATTAAATCAATACAGCCTTGACATACAAACTATCCTGTCACATTAACACATAGTTTTCAAAGCAACTATAGACTCTAAACAGCTAGAAAAGGCCTTCTGTAAAATGCAACATTAACAATAACAAGCAGATCAGCTGAATAGGGAGTAGAACTACATTTAATCAATCAATGATTTTGAAACTCCTAAGCAGCCTTTCTCTTACTAGTTGCACACTGCATCCTATATAATCAGACAAATCAGACAAATAGTGTTTGTGAAAAGGGTGCCACACTGTTGAATGGCAGAAAAACAAATGTTAAATGACAATGTTTAGATTACAGCACTAATACAGGGGTCATTTAATGCCCATGCTAGAAAAGGACCAAGAAAATCAGGGATATTGTCAGAAATTATCAACAAGAATATTATGCGGTATTTATTCGTCGTAAGTGTGTATCAGTGGTCATGTAAAAGTAGAATTAGTGGTTAGAGTGTGTGATGTTAACTTGCATTTTTGGCCGGAGAGCGCCTTACTCCATTCTTTCCAGCATGTATAACAGAATGACCTATTGCTGAGAACAGATGAAAAAATTAAGAGTTTGATATCCTTTACAGTGCTTTAACTACATATCAGCAAACCAATTACACTAAATTATTACATATGACTAGACTATTTGATTTAAATCCCAGCATATGTGCAAGATTATATTGACATTTGAGTTGATTTGAAACATGCAAAAGGTGACATGCTGATTCTTGATTCAGTTTTCAGGTCATTTCATGCACAGGGTTCACCCTGCACGACCCATCCAAATACATCATTAAGACCAACAGAGTTTATATTTTCTACAAATTGAATTAAATTAATAAGTTTGGTAGATAATCAACCCCATCTCTGAATAATGTAATAAGTTCAGGGATGTGGGAGAACCTGGTTCGCCTTCACTGCAGACTGCCTGCAGTGACTAAAGTTGAACACTAGAGACCATTAGAGAGCTTTTACAATGTTCCCACCTCCGGTGAGAGTTAATAGAAAATGGTTTCTATTCTGCTCATTGAACTGGAGAAGAGTGCAAGGAGAACATGAATGGAAGCACACATCTGAATTGGGTTATTATAATAATTGTGTCATTCACTTTGTGCATTTACAGCCACGAAATCTGAGAAAGCATTCAGTATCCCCAAAGTTCAGAAATTTTATAGAATGTATGATATACTAGAAAGAGATACATATAATAGTTATAGATTGTATGTGTGTGAGAGTTTGGGAGTGTGTGTGTGTGCGCGCGCGTGTGCATGTGTGTATATATATGAAAAGCTTCAGCTTATGAGATTGAGGATAGAGGGACTAGTGGCAATACAGCAAGTGAAGATATATTAAGAGCAAAGGGAATTTTTTGGCTTTAAGTACAGTACAGCGTACATCGAAGCTTGACACAAGAGCAGTAAGACTGAGATTTCAAACTGAAGTAAGGGAAAAGCCTGAGGAAATCTGTATATCCTTTTATGAAAACTCTACTTTCCTCTGTGTAGTTTGTTCAGATCAGGCAGAGGAAAGGGAACTCGGGAAATCAGAAAGTGGAGATGTTGCCTTTTTAAAGGGAGCATTCAGGCTAACTGCACTATGTACTGTACTACACAAGAGTTCCAGTTGTACAGTAGACTCAGATGTGAATATCATGGCTTTTATATGTGTTGTTTATGCCAGCATACAAAGATGTTGCTCAAGAATATTAACTGATTATCTCTAAGGTATTACATAGTATTATCATCTTTATTACTGTTATTATATTATAGTGAACTGACAGAGTAAAATATGTGCCATTTGAGTTTTCCTTTATCTGTTATTTTTTTATTTTATTTATTTATTTATTTATTTTAACTGTGTAGATAGCCTATTGGCCTACCATAATGGTGCAATCATAGCAACCCTGTCCAAAAATGATGTTCCTTTTGATGTAGGTGATAAATGTAGTTACAGTATTGTATCGTTTAGAGAACAAAATGCTACCAATTTTATACATGTTTTGAATTTATTGTTTGCATTTATGTTACTAGTACTGTTCTGGCTTGATTAAACCCATCCCTTTGTTACATTCAGCAGAACTAATAAAGATATGTGAATAACTCAGCACTTTTTGTTGTGGTACAGATCAGTTGCCTATAGTGGTTAGGGTGTCAACTGTGTGTCAAGTTTGGGGTTTGATCTTTGATCCCTGGCTTGGTGACAGCAAACCAAAATCAAAAAGTGGGCCCTAATGATAATCTTGGGTGGACTGCACTGGGGGATGTTCATACACGCAACTTGCATCATGCCATGGTGACTGTTATCACAACAAGTATTTCAATTACCACATTAAGTAAAATTTTGGGCCCACTGTGGCACTGAAATGATTTTGGGTGAGAAGATGGCGTGGTGAGTAGGGAGGCTGTCCTCCAACCACAAGGCCTGTGTTCCACCCCAGTGACAGCAAGCATCATCTGCCCTACTGAAGTGTCCTTGAGAGAGAGACTGAATCCCTACGCAGTTCTGTAAATGACCCTGTGCTCAGACCATAGAGTTTGACTTGACAGAACGGTTATTCACATTCATATCTACACTCTTGAATGGTCATTTGGCTGGTACACTTACAATGGCTGCCATAGAATGTCTGATAATGCTGTCATGGAAATCAGTGTTGATTCGGTGAATAATATTCAGAAAGCTGATGTGTTACCATGGCAACAGAATCAGTTGGATGACCATTCCAGCGGCAGTTTTTCACTCAACAGTCTCCTATTCTGTCCACAAACGAAATAATAGTAGTATAGTTAAATAGTTCATAGTTCAATTACATGACAACATTATCAAAAGTCTATGGAAGCCATGTTAGGTGGACCATAGGAAAAGACATTTCCCTTTCAGAGATCAGTACAGACCTTCAAGGTGTGTTTGATGGGGGACACGAATGCAGTATCACAGGCCAAGTGATAAAACGTCGGCAACAGTTCTTATTCCGTAAATCTGTTGACTTGTCACCTGCAAACAGGAAGTCTTCTTAAAGGCATTCGCAAATAAATGAGCTGTGAAGATTGACCCTTCTCCGTTTCCTTAGTTGTGTCAGGTCCTGTGTAAGCTAGCTACTAGTGGCTAGCTGTTATCAATTACCTGCCCTGCAAAAGTTGGACAGAAGAGTTAAATGAAAAGGCCACATAGCAAGCAACTTGCAAGTAACAAGGGCGGAAACAGCAAAGATCGTCACAACCGAAATAACGTGTTACCTACAAAGCAAAGTAAGCTTTTGTTATCTGGTTTAGTTAGCTAAGCTAACGTTAACGTTGGCAGGCTGGTGGGCTTGTAGCCCCACTGGTCGACATCATACGTTTATTAGCATGTATTTCATATGTTAATATTAGTCAATGATACGCAGGGGTAACGAGGTAACGTTATTCTTTTGGGGAAACATTTTTAATAATAATAATAATGATGCACCATACGCGAGCCAAGAGCCTCCAACGCCATACAAATGTATATAAAATCAATATATAGCCTATCTTTTCCAGAGTAAAATATTATTGAGCATGTACCCACAGTGTGGTATGCGCTAAATGCAATTTAATACAAAGGATTTCAGACATTGTAGCACTCGGACTAGCAGACTTCCAAGTGATCAACAACAAACAACAACAAACATTGAGGGATGCCTGAAATGTAGCTAGTTGAGTGTGTGAATCTCAGATAAAAAAAAATCTGTGTTGAATTGCCATGTATTGCCAGCTGTTCTTCCATGGCTTTATTTCTTAATAACAATGCTAGATGTGCTTTTCTTCTTGAGCCAAGTGTTAAGAAGTGTGAAGCATTAAAGAATTATAGTGTGTGTAAACCAAAGATACTTCAGGCCAGCCCGTCAAGGTTGACTTGCTGTGAGGTCAAAGGTCTTGTGATCTGACAAAGGGTGTAAATGCAAGGAAATATTTTCTCTGTGCTTATGTAGGACACTGTTGTGTAGCCATATGAGTCAGTATTGAACAGTATTCACTCAGCATCACATTTTGCATTGACCTTAAAATGATGTTTTCTTAAGGGAATATATGGGTCTAAAAATGTAACTTGTCTATTCACAGGTTGGAGAATATGGTTGTGAATCTCTGCCTGCCGCATTTTCATACCACAGTCCATTGCAACAAGGTACAATACATTGCATAAAGCAAACTGATGTTGTTAATGGATTCATGGTATCTATGTGGAGATCTCCTCCTCCATCTGTGGTTCTCTTCTGTCCTGTTTCTTCTGATATATAAGTGTAAAGCTGCTACAACACACAGGTGACACAACAAGTCTTTACACTCGTTAATGGCACGCGCTCAGTAAGAATATTCGACAATTTGTCCGGTGTTTTTCATTCAATTTGGCTTGAATATAACATGACACGTGTCATACCCCATGTTGTGGGCTTCTGTTACATTTGTGCGAACTCTGTCCTCAGTCCATTTTATTTTGTCTTCAGAAGCAGACAGAGGAGAGGACGTCCAATGTTTTTTTTAGATGAACAGAAAGGCTCAAACTATGTAGACATGAAATAGGGCAGGATGGAGGTGGAGGACAAAGACTTGAAGATAAAGAAGCAGAGGGACAAGGTGGTGTGTGGGAGACTGAATCACAACTGACCTTGCTATGTTCCTCTTATTGGTGTTTGATAATCAGATATTGGCTTTATTTTCTCTGCCCTCGGTAACTGAATGATGTTCTTTCACTCTTTCAAGATATTATTTTCTTCAATAGTTGGTTTTTCTTATACTCCTTGTCTACCTCACCCTGTCCTCTTTCCACATTTTGGAGGGTCTTTTTACTTGTCATCTCTTCCTCCACTTTATGCTTTATGTAGTAATGATAATAATAATAATAAATGTAATTTATATAGCACTTGGAAAGCACAGTTGTAACAACTGTTACAAAGTGCTTTCCAAAACAATTAAGATAAATAAATACACTGAGTACATAGAACAGAAAACAAGTGTAGATTACAAATGAAAACAAATGTAAAGATAAAGTAAAATAAATTGTCTATATTTTACACACACACACTATTTTTTCCACCCCTTATACAGTTGTGTGCAGATGGGTATGATGTCACTAACCTTCTGTCGGCGGACCCTGCTGTCCGGAGACGGGGCTTCAAGCTGGAGTACTTTCTGCGTCCACCGGTACAGGTGAGACGACGCTGCCTGCTGTACTTTGTTAGAGGTTTACTTAAAATACATTTAGCCTCAGATCTGGTGAGATATTAGTCTGTAGAATTTTGGGGGGTAAATTCAGAAATGAATGCATTGATTGTCAAGGAGTATCACCCACTATAAATTTGTACAATCAAATATTAAATTATTATGTTTGGAGGATCAGCCTATTTACCCAGAAGGAGCCATAATAATTGAATGAGTAGTAGCTTCTATTTTTAACAGATTAGTTACTACCAGGATTAAAACCGAACACACAATATAATAAAATGAAATACGAATTTGGTAATGCCGATTCATCAGTTACATAAATATTGGAAGTCAATGGGCCTCATTCACGAAACTTTTCTTAAATTGTTCTTACTTTTGTTCTTAAGAAACATGCCTACGCAAAACCAACGTGGGATTCATGAAGCATGCGCAGTCTCGATTTTTGCGTATTCCAGGTGTATCTGATGATGAATGCCACTTGTTCCTTAATTGGATGCGCGTGCCTGTTGATGCTGATTAGCATAGGTAGACGCCCTGGCAACTCCATAAAAGGTCTGCTGTCTGAAGGGTCGTGCACAAATGGAAAGCATTACTGGAGTGGTGGAGAATGGCAAACAGACCCAAGAAGAAAAATTCAAACTCTGAAATAGAAGTGTTGTTGTCGGGAGTGAACTTTTTAAAAGTGTAAGCGGTGGAGTGACAGCAACTGAGAAAAAAAAAACATGGCAAGAAATTACTGATGCTGTCAATGCTGCAACATCAGAAACACACACCTTGAATTAAATTAAAAAGAAACGGGTTGACTTACAGTTAGAATCTAAAAAGCGAGGGCGATAGTCTAACTCCAAATAGATGCAGTTTATTAGCTCCAGGCAGACGGCAAGGCGCTGCCAAAATGTTTGGGGAAATAATATGGAGACTGTGCTGTCAGGTGTCCGGTCATCAGCGGAGTTGGACACTGGTTTAATTCAAGCAGCATCTCCATCTGATGGTAAGCTCAGACTTTAGGCTTTATAATAATATTGCTGGTTTTGACTGTAGCTCTTGACAGGAGCTTTCTTCCTGCGGTGTCCAAACTCATCACAGCCTTCCAGCTCAGTATGCTGCGCTCGCTCTGTGGCGGAGCGAGTGCACGTATGATTATATGATCTCTGCTGAGGGGTCTGAAGGTTTATCAGGTGTGTTATTAGCAATGTGGTCAAGGCAGAACCTCTTTCACCTAGAGAAAGACTAGTTAGTCTTGAGACTGGTTAATTTAACTTCCATTCAGTCCTATATGCACCGTGCGTCTCCATCAGCACCTGCTCAAGACGCACGACACCCTGCTGTTCTGCAGCACCAACGAGTCGTGGCTCCTCCTGGACAGGGGAAACCACATGTAGGAGGTTTAGGTTGGCACCACAAATTAATTGAATGTTTATGGTGTATTATTGTTTGCGATTTAAATAGGGAAATGCGTTTGGAGACGG
Organism: Centroberyx gerrardi; assembly: GCF_048128805.1. Lineage (NCBI taxonomy): Eukaryota > Metazoa > Chordata > Actinopteri > Beryciformes > Berycidae > Centroberyx > Centroberyx gerrardi. Next base: position 20,509,455 of record NC_136004.1, read on the forward strand.
TGCTTTGATGTGCACAGTCTATTGCTCCTGTGGTAAGATAAGATAGAACTTTATTGATCAATAAATAATATAATATGATAATATATATACGATACTAATTAATCACTTTAATCACTCATGTTTCCAATTGAATAGAATTGCCTGTGAATTTGTTCATATAAGCCTAGCTTTGTTAATATGGTTATTATCACCAGGCTTACAAATGGCCTGAAACACATTTTGTTGTTGATATGAGGTCTGGGACTGCTTTAATAGATTTCCCTTAAAAAATAAGGCATTTTAAGCAGAAACCACTTCATGCGTAATGCCCCACGCATGTTTCCAAACACACGTAGATTTTGATCGTACCAAAGAACAAATTCAGGTAAGAAAAAAAATGATGAATGCCGAAATGTTCGTGGAAATGTTCGTAAGTACACTTTAAGATCAAATCTGATCGTATGCACGTTTCGTGAATGAGGCCCATTGTCACTACCACTCTGTGGTAAATGGCTGGATGGCATGTCTGTCGCCTGGCAGAGTTGATTCTCCCTTTCAGAGATGATCTTCCTCCTCTTCCCATCTTCTGTCCCTTTTGTACTGAAAGGCCTCGATTATCCTTTTCTCAGAGGTAACTACATTCTAGCAGATTTATGGCTTCTTCCGTTGCAGACAGTATACTGTCACCACAGTAACTGTAAACATATTGGCATGACAACAATCTCCAAAATGTCCTCCTGTGTTCATGTTGCAAACCTGACGTGAGTGTTCTTACTAGTCCTATAGCAAAATAGTTTTTCCCTTTACAACCTAACCACACCCACACTTACATTTTTATCGTCTTAATATTTGCAAACCTCTACAATTTACAGACTGTAGGTCTGTAGCTACAGCAATATCCCTTTATAAATTCCATGCATTCTTCCTTATCATTAATGTTCACTTTCCCTACATTCCTCCCAGGTGACGCTGACGTTTGGCTTCCAGGTGGAGTTGTGCAGGGTGGACGTGGAGCTGTGGCCTTGGGGTATGGACCGAGGACAAGCCTGCAAGAAGCTGGAGATCAGCACCAGCTCTGATCCTCTACGTCCCCAGACCCTTGGCCCAGGTCAGGGTGACAAGCAGGGCCAGGAGAAGGAACAGAGACAGAGGCAGGGTAAGGGCCGGCACTGGAATAAACAGAGCCAAGAAAAAGAACAGCAGCATGGCAGTAGATCTGGCGAGTCTCATGGCCACCAGTGGAGCCTTCAGGCCCAGCAGTGGGGTGTGGAGGCTGTAGATGAGCCCCAACAAAGAGGCCATGCTGACAGGTGGCAGAGGACCCAACAGCACGCTCAGTCAAACACTGAAACCAGCCATCCTGAGCCAGAGTTTAAACTGGTGGGTCGCTGTGAACTGAGGGAGGAAACCCAGGTTTGTTTCTCCCACTCCCACTTTCGCCCCCGGCCCCCGTTCCCCACCCCTCCCCCATCACGGTCTGCAGGCTGTCGGCAAGAGGAGCTGTGGAGCAGGGGTGCGCTCTCATTGGGCTCTGTGACACAACTTCGTGTGACTGTGCCGTTTGGTGGTGCTGCCTCTGCACTGGGGCTCAAGGCTTTGGCAGTGTGGGGACAGCCTGCACGCTGCTGCCCCGCAGAAGATGTGGAGAGGATTAAGAGAACCCATGAGGCCAGCGAAAGACGGATGCCACGGCCTGGATTTTTTGCCCCATCTGTCAGTCAGCCAACACTGCCACTCCCAACAACTCCTAGGTAAGTGGTCGTTTAAGTTTTCATTTCAGTTATTGCGATGGTGCGCACCTTGTACTTGTGACATTGTGAGTCTGAATCTCAGTGTCCTTTCTCTCTCAACTTTGGCTCTTGGTTAAATAAAGCTGAAATTCCATTACATTTCTTACAACAATAATAATTATCTGCTGACTGTGTTCTCTGACTCTAGCCCTCTGTCAGTCCCAGAAGAGTTCCTTGACCCCTTAACCCAGGAAGTGATGACACTGCCCATGCTGCTGCCCAGTGGAGTGTCGGTGGACAGCGCCACCCTGGAGGAGTACCAGAAGAGGGAAGCCACTTGGGGTCGACCCCCCAACGACCCCTTCACAGGGGTCCCATTCACCGCAGCCTCCCAGCCACTCCCCAACCCCCACCTGAAAAGCCGCATTGATCACTTCCTCCTCCAGACGGGGGTGGGGTTGAGGGAGGGGGCGTTGGGGAGACGGGGTGAGGGAGAAAATCCACACCCATCAAGGCTCTTGGCTTCTAAGGTAGATGGAGAGTCCCAGAACTCTCCAGGTCCCAAAAAAGGGTCAATAAACCATACCATCCCATATAATGTTGGCACTGGAAACGCAAAGAGGACTACACAGATCAAAGACACTGGATTGGGAAATACATTAGAAAATGGGAATGACACATACAACTCCCAGCCTGAAAGCCCAGGGGATGGGCCTCATTCCAAAGATAGGAGAGTAGACTTGGGTAGAAGCAAGAAACGAGACCTACGTGGAAATCCCGAAGAACCAACAGAAACTTCAGTCAGTTCTTGTCACGCAAAGCAAAAACTACCTCAAACAAAAAGGCCAAGAACTGATGCAGCCTCCAGTGAGTATGGAAATATGTCAATTCAGTGTTTCTGCAGGTTCTGTAACAGTGAGTTGCTAAAACGTAAAACACATCTATAGCTTTCTTGTATGTGTGTGTGTGTTTCCATGTGTTTGTCTGCCATGCTGCCTGTTTGTCTGTGAATCAGTTTGTTGACTTTGTGTGTTTCTTCACCATACGTGCCTCAGCTCCCAGCAGCAGCTCCCATGAGCAGCGTCTGTCGGCCAGCCTGGACGAGGCCCTCCTCTGCGCCCTGCAGGGTCGACCCTCCTTCACCTCAAACTCCTCCCAGAGACAGAGAGACGTTACTACTGACACTGAGCCAGCTGACACCTCCCAACACAACCAACCACAACCAACAGGTACGAACCATTCAGAGTTAAAGGAAAAATCCACCCTAAAGCACTTAAACACTGTTAAAAAACACCTATTAGCGATGTACCTTGCCACTGTGGGCCTATTTTGTTGTTTGGTGGTGTATTATTCCTGCGGATAACTGTTTAATCGTAGATGCAGAATCTATCTAAAACATCAACAGTAAACATTTTGGTGATTCCCTCAGAATCCAAGAGCAAGGGTTTCTTTCTAGACTCACCATTTTGCACTGACATTCAACAATCATACACAGGAAGAACTCCATCATAGAAAAAGCAAGGAGTTAACAATTTTTCACTGACAGTTGCCTCAATGGACCACAATGCAATGCAGGCGCAATACGTTGTGTGTTTGGAGTAAGGGGTGTGACTCTCGCTTTTTCTCAACTGGGAAAACGTCAGCAATCAGTGACTGAAGTAGAAGTAGACATGGCAGATTGAGGAAAAGTGCATACACCAAAAAAAATAAATTACAACACTTCATCACAAAATAACTCCTGGAACACATTGAGCATCATAGATTGATGATATAACTGTGACAGAGTATCCAAGTGTGGAATTTTCCTTTAACTCCGGGGTGCGTAGGTAATGTTTTAAGGCAATGTAGCTGGGCGCCATTTTGCCAACAGTTAAAACGAACAGTATTTTTAATCTCAACACAATAGCCGAGTTAAATGAAACTCTGCTCCCAAAGCAAGCCAAGGCAATGCAGAAGAATGTTATATCAATATAAAACTGTTGACTCATTGGTAGGGCTGGGCAATAATTCAATATCATCGTTTATTGTCTTTCAGTGGAATCATATCATAATGATATTGTGGTATGATACACTATTATGTTGTCTAAACTGATGATAACAAGCACATTGTATTTAAAAGCTCTGATAAAATGAGGTATGAAACATTTAAGGAATATTATTTTGAAAGTTTTGTTTGGCATCAAACTTAACATTACTATGCAGTTCAGTGCGATGAACATCATTTGGATTATTTAACATGTAATTTTGCATATGTAAGCCATATCTTGATAAATATCGATAATCAAAAAGAATCCTTATGATTGGTGTTATTGATTTCGACCATATCGTCCTGCCCTACTCATTGGTAACTTTTCTCCTTCACACTTTCTTTCCAGATGAGAAGAAGTGTTCAGCCTGTTCCCGCTCCGTCTCTGCATACTCCACATCTGCGTCATCTGTCTACCGCCTAACCTGCGGTCACTTACTCTGCCACGCCTGCCTGCAGAGGATATCACGACCACTGAACTCTGTCGCTATAGTAACACCCAGTCACATCCTGTGTCCCACCTGCCGAAGCCCCGCCCCCCGCAGTGACATCATACGTGTGCATCACTGACAGATGACATACAATGAGCCTACGCTTTGTGGTTGTGCTGAACTCCAAAGTAAATAGATAACCTTTTATGGTTACAACAGTTGGCAAGTGACAACTCCTAGATGTAACAACATTGATGTACGGTGAACTTTCTTTCTGGGATTGTTTTGTCCTTTTAACACTCACTTTACAGATGAGTCAACTGTTGTTTACTAATGCATTGCATCATACCTGCTGAAGAGGTAAATTGACACAATGTGGACAAACATTACTCCAAATCCTATAAAAATCTACAGGTAACAACTGTTTCTCTATATTACTGCCAAATTTGTAGTTCTGTTGCCATATAATGTTCCACAGCCATTTCTGTTGCAGTATTTCTTTATTTCTCGTTCTCACTCCTTTTGGCGCCTAATTTACCAGTCTTTCATAAAGCTTTTCTTAGATTTTTCCTGGACCAACGAAGGCACAAAAGCATATCATAGTGGGCACTGTTTGTAATGGAAACAGGAAAAGAAAGGACATCGCTGAAAGAACAGACCTTTAAGAAATATTGCTCAGAAGAATACAAAAAAAATGTGTTGCTCACCTCCCTCCCACCGCCTCTCTCTGAAGATGGAAGTGTAGTTGCAGCCTTGGGTCTCCAGCCTTTGTACCGAGCCTTTGTGCATATGTTAAGAAAGCACAAAGAAAAGTTGCGAAACGGTGAAGTAATGAGAGCAACAGGCCAAGAGAGAGTAAATGGAAATCGAGTGGACCAAGGCTGTGTGGTCATTTGAGAAAGACAAACAGCCAATGCCATTTTTTACCCCTTCTTTATCTCAGGTCCGTCCTCACTTCCCTTCTTCTTCACTCCATCTCCGATTCATCAGTTTACATCCCCTTCGTATGCATTATACGTTGAAAAGGTAAACGGAGGCAGCCAATGCAATGGTACAGATTTTTTCAAGTACCAACATACAGTATATGCTGGCACAAATTCCCACGCTATATATTTCTGTGGCAAGTCTCCATCAGGCAGCATTAAAAAGCACAGTGTGTGAATTTGTGCCTTTTTACTGTATATAATGTCAGTTCTTATAGTACTGACTGCTTCCATCTCTCCTTTGGATTCTGTCTGGCATTGGTACATAGTTTTATTTTCTACTGCCTTTCTCCGTTTTGCCTCTAAAGTGCAATGTTAGAAAATATGGATATTTCTTAGCACGGATGATATCAGCCCTCCTTCCTTGAGTGTCCATACCCTTATACTCAGTTTCTACCTTTAAACGCTCCACTCTATGATATGTTTTTGGGTATTTGATTGTTTATCCAAAAGGGTAAAACAGACCAAAGAAAGGAAAACGGGCATTTATTAGTCTTCACAATCACAAACAGGAATCATTTATACGTTGGTTTCCTTGACAACCTGATGCTTAACCAAGGTCATGATCCTGTATCCGTTCAGTAAGAGCAAAGGCTGAAAACAGTTTACATGCGCGCACACATAGATGCTCATTTTGGTGAATTGGAGACGGATAAAACATCAGCTGGGGTAGAAACATCTTTAAGTACAAGTGGAAGATGAATTAGTGAAATTATAGTCTGAGTATTATTCACAAACTGTCATGATGTTAAGTAATGCTTCCACTAGTCACATTGTACTGGTTAGTATTGTCATGGGAATACTGGTATGTCTCTCACTTTTGCATTCCTTACAGTTGGTTGCTTGTAATGTTGGTGATCTAAGAATTCAAGCTTATTCTTCTGTTGCATTCATTGTAAGCTGCTCTGGAAAACAGGATCAGCTCAATGCCTAAATTGTAAATTGTCCACCATCAATCATAAATTCTTTCACCACTCTTAGTGAGGTGAAATTGGTATGCATTTATTTCAAAATTTATTGGAAATATGAGGAACCTGTTGTGTTTCTGAAGTCAGCCATGTTTTCAACATCATTTTAACTGTTTCAAATTGTTCATATGTGAATATAAAATAATGAGACCACATTCTGTTGTATGTATTGATGGAGCAGGCTTGAATGCTGTGAGTCTAATTAAAGGACTTCTTCACACTTGCTTTATGTGGCTTACTGTTTTTCTCAACTTAATCGTTTTCCATTTGCATGTTAATCAGCTGCATAACGCTTAATCAGCAGAATATAAGCCTAAGCATGCAACAAGAAGTTGTTCAAAGAATAATGAACCTACATGTTGATGTGTCTATTTGAAATGCTAATCTTGTTTTGCTCATTTTCTCATTAATCTAAAATTATGTCGAGGAAATGATTGTTGTGACCTGATCCTTGTTTGATGGTGACACTGCCATGTGTAGAATGACATGTAAAAACTCTCTGTGCTTCAGTGATGAACAGTGATTGGCTTGGCATTTCTCTGAACTGCATGTCTGAGCTGTTCATGATCAACATGAAATGTACTTAATCAATGGCTCATTGGAGAAAATCGAATTAGTTGTCCACAAGTCCAATTAGTTGTTCATGTTAAGTCATTTTTTGTGTGTGCCCTCATGCCATCCATTATGCTGGCTGAAATAATTCAGAAAAGTTATGCCAAATAAGTGTGGCACAGTCTTGAATACAGACTAGGCATCTTCTGCTGTCAGGTACATTGCTGTTTTCTTGTGTAGATTTGTTAGATGGCACATATCTGATGCAGAGGCATATCTGGTGCGACCTCTGTCTCGCGCACACGCGGCGCGCACTTCTGTACTTCGTGCATGCGTGCGTGTGGAGAGCAGAACAGCACGATACTGACGTCAATTATGAGTGTCAACCGCTTTGTCAGATCATATCCATCTGCTTATAAGTAACGGATCGACTCGGACATCTGTCACACATCCGCCAGGCGGAGGAAATCCAGGTGCGCAGCGCTCATCCAAACGGACAGCCATGCCTCACTCCATGTTTCCACTGTGCGTCCTGGGACTCCTCGCCCTCTCCTCCGCCTGCTACATCCAGAACTGCCCCCGAGGAGGGAAGCGCGCCCTGCCGGAGACTGGACTCAAACAGGTGAGAGAACCAAGCACTTGATTAATCAAGTGAGAAATCTTCATTTTCTTTCTTTTTTTTATTTGATGGATCTTTTTTTAGGCTGTTTTACGCACCACATGCGTGCAGGTCCAGGATCGTACGAGCAAAAGTGAGCGAGATTGAAAATTACTGTGCTGCAAACTCCCATAATTCTATATTTTAAAATATTGTATTATTTTTTTGAATATATTTAGAATGTAGAATATAATATATTTTTAAATATTGCCTTTGTTTATAAGAGAGTTGGTCCTCAAATCATACAAGACAAATGGAATTTATCTTGATTTGATAAAATGATGAGATTAAACTTTATTGAAAATTAGGCAATTAGGTTATTGCAGCATCAAAAGAAATGGGATTCAGCAGGGAAAACAGAAAAATATATAAGCACGCAAATATAACGTAGGCAATAAAAAACAGTTGAAACAATGAGAATTATAACAAAAAAAGCAATACAATAAAATATTTGGGGGTTATGCAAACGTATGCTGCTGAAAATTTAAACACTCAGAGAATGTGCAGAAATATTATCAGAGGAAAAAAACAGTGCAACAAATAGATGTGAAATTTGTGCAATAGCCTGTAAATATATACATAGGTATGAATATTTTCTATTTATGTGTGTATATACATTATATTACATTATGTAATTTAGCAGATGTTTAGCAAATGTACTGGAGTTTATAGCCTAAAAGTAATGAAATGGGAACAGAAATTACATAGTTTAATGAATTACAAAAGTGAGTTCATTTGCTTTCTAGCACTTACAGGCTTACATCTATCCACTTTCTCCTCCAGTGCATGTCCTGTGGCCCCGGGGACAGGGGCCGCTGCTTCGGCCCCAGTATCTGCTGCGGAGAGGGCCTGGGCTGCCTGCTGGGCTCCCCAGAAACAGCTCACTGTGTGGAGGAGAACTACCTGCTCACCCCCTGCCAGGCCGGAGGGAGACCCTGTGGATCTGAGGGAGGACGCTGCGCTGCTGCAGGACTCTGCTGTAACTCAGGTACAGTCTGCTCTGATTATTTGGATTTTTTTGCCGTGTTCAGTCGAGTTAATAGACCTGCATGTGCTATGTATTGCAATGGAACAAGATGCAAGAACAAGAATAGGGATAAAGTCTATGTGTGTCATTTTACCCATCCATGGGCACAGCCTGAATAAAGTTTTCTTTCCTTTCCTTTCCTTTCCTTTCCTTTCCTTTCTTCTTTATTCTTTCCTGTCCTTATTCTCTTCTGTTTGACAGAGAGCTGTGCTGTGGACTTGGACTGCCTGGGGGAGAGCGAGGCCTCAGACCCGGCTCACGGCTCTGCAGGATCGCCTGCAGAGCTGCTGTTGCGCCTGCTGCATGTGGCCACTAGAGGACAGACTGAGTACTGATAACTGAAGAGGTTCCTCTCCGCAGAGCCTGGGTTCCTAGAAGTGCAGCAGAGCGAAGATCATCTCTGCTCCACTGTAGGCCAACAAAGAAAGATGATCTTAGTGTTGAGGTCCTTTAGCGAAACCTGACCTATAACCTTACAAATCAAACTTCATTCTCATCCTTATCCCCTACCACTGTGACGGCCAGAGAAAGATAACTATCTTCAGCTTGTTTAGTGATTGGCTGTGTAGGTTTCCTGTAGGCTGTAAGGCCGCATATCTTATCCAGACCCTGGGGACGAGGAACCATGATAATGGGTGGTAGCTACAGTCTGAGTATTTAAAGGCAACAAGTGCATTGAAAACAGCATTGCATGTTTGTTCCCAACGTAGAAATGTATATACTAATGCACATAATGTAAACAAAGATTTTTTCTGTTTGATGGGATATTACAGATCTCAGTGCTACTAATTCAAATGTGTGAGCTGTAACACAAAACACTGTGTAAATAGGTGATATCCATGTAAAACAGGTGACTGACAATGCTTGAACAATCACTACTATTGAAATAAAGCGTAGTAGAAATGTAAGCCCATTGTACTGTACAAACTGATACAAATCTAATTTAAATGAACTTGTTGAAAGTCATTAGTGTTATGATATTGTAAGCAAAAGGGAGCAACAATACAGAATATATCACTGCCAAAACACCTCTGTTGTCTCTTAAAGTCATCCTTGAGCTCTTACATTAATTACAGCTTAAACAAACAGTTGATTCACTGATAAAACCTGTTATTGGTTTATGGTTTATCTTCCCTCTGCTCACCTTTTCCTGTGAGAATGTGTGTGTGTGTGTGTGTGTGTGTGTGTGTGTGTGTGTGTGTGTGTGTGTGAGAAAGAGAAAGAGAGAGAGAGAGAGAGAGAGAGAGAGAATGGAATGTGGAGTTACCTAACCACACAGTTTCAGTAATATAGACTACTTCTGGGAAATCATGTGTGACAGTTGCTGCAGTTTTATTAGCTGCTTTAATGATCTAAATTGTGCTTTAATATGCACAATTTTTGGAGTGCTTTCATCTCTTGTATCTCCAACCCACACTGTGTGAGGAAGTCCAGCACTCAGATCGGCTGTTGCACTTCATGTAGTTGTGATAAGTACGCTGTGACAGTACGCTTGTAGGTTTCATGATTTGACCCCTATATGGAACAATAATTTTCTCTTGACTGGCTCCATGCCTTTCACCTTCCCCCAATGGGCTAACCAGGGTATATATGTTCTTAGTGACATTTTCAACCAACAAGGTCTCCGTTCTTTACCAGGCTTCTCATGGTTCTTCTACCTTAAACTTCGTACTGCCTTAAAAACGTATGGAGTACCTTGGGACTCTCCCACAGTTTCCCATCCCCTTGTAAAACTTTTTCATTCTGCTTTAACGTCTGGGTTTGTATCCTCAACCTATGATAGATTATCAAAACACAACATTAACCACCTGTTACATCGGTCTGGGATAGAGACCTTGACGACCTCGGATTTGAATTGGATTGGCCTAAGATATGGAATAATGTTTTCTCCTCTTCCAAGAACCTTGCTCATCAGCTGATTCATTTTAAGTTTGCACATAGTCAAATCAAGTCAAGTCAAGTTTATTGGAGAGAACATTTAAAAACAACTGTAGTTGACCAAAGTGCTGTACAGTGCAAAGATGCCAGACAGTGGGCACACAATGAAAGAAACAAAACATATCAAATACAATGAATAAGAGTACACAGAAATCAAAAACAGGGCAACAACAAGTGTATACACACACACACACACACACACACACACAAACACACACACCTCTACCCACAGAGCAGTCAGGAGGATTCAAACGCTAAGGAGTAGAAATGAGTTTTTAACCTGGATTTAAAAGTGTTGATGGAAGGGGCGGACCTGACTGAGTGGGGAAGGTTGTTCCATAATCTAGGGGCTGCAACTGCAAAGGCACGATCTCCCTTGAGCTTCAGTCTAGACCGTGGAACGACCAAGAGGTCTTGGTTAGATGACCTGAGGACCCTGGGGGTCGCAGGGGTGCAGAGGAGCTCTGACTAATAAGCAGGTGCTAACCCATTAAAGGCTTTAAAAACAAACAGTAGAATTTTAAAATTGATTCTGAAGCGTATGGGGAGCCAGTGAAGAGAGGCCAGCACAGGGGTGATGTGGTCCCTCTTCCTGGAGCCAGTCAGAAGCCTGGCAGCAGCATTTTGGACTAGTTGTAAGCGTGACATGGAAGATTGACTAATACCAAAATATAAGGAGTTACAATAATCCAGTCGAGACGAAATAAAAGCATGGATGACTTTTTCAAAATCACAGAATGAGACAAATTGTTTGATTTTGGAGATGTTTCTTAGTTGGAAGAAGCTTGCTTTTACTACTGATTTTACCTGTTTTTAAAATTTGAGGGCCGAATCAAATATCACACCCAGATTTTTGGCAGACGGTTTGACATAGGTAGCTAGCTGGCCCAGGTTTTTGGTAATAATGTTTGTGGAATCGGGAGGGCCGAATAAAACGATTTCAGATTTTTTGTTGTTTAATTGAAGAAAGTTTTGAGCCATCCAGATTATATTTTTGAATGATTTGACCCAGCGGGAGCATGTAAATGGAGAAAAGAATTGGACCTAGAATAGAACCTTGGGGGACCCCACAGGAAATATTGGCTGAGGATGAAGAGAAGGTACCTATATTGACAGAGAAGGTTCTGTTATTCAGGTATGAGGTGAGCCAGGCCAGAGCTCTGCCACCAATACCGACTCCATTTTTGAGACCGTCAATTAATATGGCATGGTCAACAGTGTCGAAGGCAGCAGTGAGGTCTAATAGGAGTAGTAATGCACAATCTCCAGAATCAGTAGCAAGGAGCAGGTTGTTTGATACATAGAGTCTACTTTACACCGGAGCGCAGATTCAGACTGAAACTTACTGATAGTGATCATGTGACAGGTGTTCCCACTCTGAACTAGGAACCTTTATGCGTATGTTTTGGGATTGTGTAACCGTGAATTCTCTCTGGGTACATGTTGTTGAAACATTAGTTTTATAACTGAACTGGCAGGAAGTGTCACCAATCATGCCAGCAGGTGAAACTTGGCAACAGAAGTAAAATTTTCCCAATTTTTGCCTTCTACTGTCTAAGAAAATGGATGTAACAGTAAACATGGACGCGCCTGCTCCTCTTGTCTCCTCTTCCAACAAAAATAAAGTAGTCAATAAGCAGGAGCTTTCGTCAAGTCCAGAAAAACATGTGAGAAAAAAAAAAAGATGCAAAACTGGCTAAACTATTCAAATTTTCTGCTTGGCTTTCTATTCATTTGCCGTTATGGTTGACTGACATCCGGCAGTGCCGATCCCTATGGCTTTGACTGGGCCACAGAGTGGGTGCTGCGTGAGTAATGCTGTGTACCTTCCTGACACGCAATCTACTGCAAAATGCAACAAGTCGAACTGTTTGAACTGAAGAGACTTTGTTTGACTTGGACCATCACACTGTTCAGGAGCCTGTCAGGAGTTTGGAAAGGCATTTGGAGAATCGTATCTGGTTGGCCAACAACATCCCGGTTTTGAGTGCAGAGAAGGACGGATGCAGTGGTGGCTGCACACAAGACCACAAAGATTTTATAAACTGTAAAAATAAATAAAATATAATAAAATATATATATATATGTTTAAAATATGTTTATTCAATATTGTGGATCTAGACAGAGACATAATTTAAAACTTTTTCTTTCTTTCTTTCTTTCTTTCTTTCTTTCTTTCTTTCTTTCTTTCTTTCTTTCTTTATTCATTTCTCTCTCTTTCTCTATCTTTCTCTTTCTCTCTTTCTTTCTTTCTCTCTCTCTTTATCTGTCTCTCTGTCTCTTTCTTTCGTTCTTTCTTTCTTTCTTTCTTTTCATCCTGTCCCTATCTCAGTTCTGTTACAGAAATACAGATTATTGTGACTGCTGCCTCGTCTGTATTTACACTTTTCAAACAAATTAAAGTTCTGATAAATTTACCATTTAAACAAGATTTAAGCAAACTCTCATGAATTCTGACAATGCAGACGATGTGTTCAAATGAACTGGACAGTCCTTGACCTGCCTCACATTGTAAAAGGTTGACCTACTTCCTTTAGTGAACGAGGCCGCGGGTCATGCAGCTGTAGGCAAGAGTCATTGCAACATGTAGGACCAGTGGCAAGATTCAGTCTTGAAGACCAAGAGAGGTGCTCTAGGTAAAATTCAAGGTATCAAGTAATTTCAGTTCATTGAATCAAATGTCACTGCTGTCAAAAAAACAGCAGTCTTTGCCCTTCATGAGGGAGACAAAGTGAATCCTGTGATTTTGAAGGCTTATGAGAGCAGGGTATCACCTCATTAAAACACCATATTGAAACATATCTGAAAACAGATCAATATCCAAGTTAAAGTTAAAAAGTTAAAAAAAAAAAGAAATTCAATATTTAAACCTATAAAGTTGACATGGCTTGATGTTTTTTTTTCTTTAAGGTCGTCCAGACTCTTGAGAGGTTGGCATGTCATCAACACTTGTGTGTCAGCAGGAGCTTCATCATGCAAACCCATTTCAAAGAAACGAGATACAAGCCAAACGTTATTCAGACAATGTTTTCGTTTGTCTGCTTTCATCGCTCCCATAAAAGCAACTTTACCAGCCTCAAAAACAAACACTGCAGTTAGTCAATCGTCCATGCCACCAGGAAATTCCCTTAGGGATTAGCTTCACTTTTTCAAATAATATGTTGAGTGGCATGCGTGCTGTATGAAATTGCACAACATGTGATGAAGGGTTGTATGCCACACCTGAGCTCACGGTGCAGTGAGCCTGTGAAACGCTCTCTCTCCTGCTGAGACTTCAGGACACACAGCCTCGGAGTTTGCAGGAGGAACCAGAATCAGGATCAGGTTCAACTCATTACTTCTCATCACAGATCAATATCTTTCTCAACGCTATTTCAGCTCTTCCCTTATTAAAACCTGTCCTGTTTTGGTATACAACCCAGGTACATCAAACAAAAGTTACACTTCATTGATCCCTGTAGGGAAATTCTCTTTTCGCCTGCGCCCTTCCACAGAAAGGTCAGAGGTCAGCAAGGTGTTCAGCTTCTTGCTCATGGACACTTCAGCAGGGCGGGTGCTTGCCGACTCGGGGGCTTGAATCCGTGTCCTTTGGGTGAAGGGTGCCCAAATGGTTCACAGATCAATCCTTTTTTCAACATTGAGACACTGCTCTAGTCTCCTTTTGCTACACATCGAGCCTCGACTAACCTTATTCTACTCACATTAACTAATTAGTCTCAAGACGTCAAATATCAAATGTGACAGTTTTTCTTTTAAGACTTGCATTACTTTGGTATATGCTAACATTTGACCTTGATTGTTGACTGTTGACCTATATTATGTCTTTTGTGTCCCTGGGTGTGAGACTGTGCTTAGCTCTCATGCGGTAACTGGCAATCAAATGAGATCACACTCCATTAATGTAGAAGTTATTAAACCTGTTGCAGCCTGTTTCAGTGCAGCATACCAGTACACACAATAGTTTGAAAAAAACAATAAAGAAAATGAAAGTAACACGTTTGTATTCATGAAGAAGTTTAACTTTACACGGGTTATTACTTTGGGATCATTATTTTCTAACCTTGTGGTTGTCTGTGTTTCATTAAGTTTTTGGTTGGTGTATAAATGGCTGTGACTCATGCACGCACTTGCACATGCCCAAGATCTGTGTGTTTGTGTGTGTGTGTGTGTGTGTGTGTGTGTGTGTGTGTGTGTCTGCGTGTGTTCTCCTGAATGGGCACGTGTGCCAGTATTTAAGCAGTGAGGAGACTTCTCCCTCCCTCATAGCTCATCACCATGGATCCGAAAGTTGTGGTTCTGTGCGTCTGTCTGTGTACTTTGGCCATCACCTCCATCGAAGGTAAGGACACGCAAATGACTGTTCTTCCAAGACAAATACAAAAGGGAAAGTGAAAAAACCAAGAAAATACTTAGGGTATATTTGAATCAATGTTTATATCTGATGATGATAAAGGGTAGTAGAGGTGTGCACACCCAACCTATTTTTCAGCCAGGTGCTGGATAAAAAAGATTATCCGCACACTGGATTAGCGCTCCTTTCTTAATGCTTTATTCAGTGCAGCGTTTCAACCCTAAGGTCTTCATCAGGCTAAATCTGATGATGAGCCCATGATTTGCTCTTAATTAAGTAGATATGCACTCAACAAGTGATGTCCAGAGTGCTGGGGAAAAAAGTACAGGTGTGTGATGTGATGTTTTCTCTGAGGTAGTGAGCTATTTTTTTGAAGAGTTATTGAATTGCACATAGTGTTCATATTAACCTATAAAAGTTACAATGTGTATGTGTGTGTTCATGTACATGTATCTGAACCTGAGAGAGAGAGAGAGAGAGAGAGAGAGAGAGAGAGAGAGAGAGAAAGAAGAAGATGTTACTTACTCCAGCCGCTGTTTAGTTTTCAGCCATAATTAGGGGGATAATGTTAAGCCTGTTTCAACATGCTGACTTTCAACTGATGCTTCCTATCAATTTAACTGTCAGCTTAATGGCACTCACCATTGCACAATACCAAAGTTACTTGTTGATGTCCTGCATAAATGTTAAAGGTTCACTTTTCCCTTTTTCCCTTTTTCTTTTAAAATATGGTAAAATGGTGATAATGAGAAGATCAGTCAAATTTTCTCAATTTCTGAAAAGTTTGTTTTTTGGATGTTGACTGCGTCACACTGATAAACCGTGTTTATGTGCTAAAACGAATCTATTTCTCGTTTCAGAATTCATTTTGTTTTATCAGTTACCATATTTGCTATTCTCTCTTGCAATTATTATATGACCTTTATTGATTTTGCTTTTACATACTACTAGCCACCACAAGCCACTCTCACATAATACAAGGTTCTTGCTTTCACATACCAGTTTTTACAGTCTACATTCTATATCTGCTATCCCATTTAGCCTATAGTATCTTATTGGACTATCACTAACTTGGATTATTTAAAAAAAAATTTTTTTTATAATTGATCTAAATCTGCCTTTCCCCCATTGTAGCGGGTATCCCAAGGTGCTGTGTCAGAACATCAAATAATATCCCTCCACATGTGCTGGCGAAGGTGGAAAGATGGGTTGTACAGGAAAGCAGTGGTGCCTGTGACATCAAAGCACTTGTGTAAGTGGTAAAGAGCAACATTAAGCCAGATGATCTCAGTGAATTTGTAGATATCACATACTTCATTACCTTAGTCTTATACTGTCTACGAAAAACGAACGACAGTTCAGCCAAATAGAGTCTAAAGGCGGCAGCTGAGTGCAGCACATGCAGATAGACTGTTTCTGTAACATAAAACTCATAGGTTTGCATATATTAGTCTTGCTATTGTATACAATTATAGCATAACCTGTTTCTCTTTTGGGTCCACAGGCTGCATGTGAGGGGTTGGAGGAAGCCTATTTGTGCCCATCCCAAGTTGAAGAAACAGCTGATGAAGATTCGGATGAAAATGAAACAGAGCAAACAAATAGCAGCTTACTGAGATGTGGAATGAAATACTCACTGCTCTTCCCACTGTTGTTGTCTTTATTCCATTTGTTTCCTATTTGGTGTTTTCAAGAGCTTGCAATGTATAGAAACTGTCAGGGTTGTTTCTTTGTTCTGATTATGCAAAATATCCAGATCAACTTTTTTGAAAAGCAGCTACACACTACTGCATTTATACAATCAACTGTATCAATAAATCTCTTTGTTGTAACATGTGAATCAGAATTTTCTATGTGCCTCTATGTCCAATGTTGAAGATGGCAGTAGTCAAACTATGAACACAGACATAGTTTTGATTACAAAAAATACTATGTTACTGCAAATAAAATTCAGTAACTTAAATAAGACACAGACAAGTATGGTCAAAATAAACTGCAGCATAAGGACTCCAGAGGGGAGAGCCAGTACTATTTATCAATAACACAGTGATTATGAGCGATCATCTGGGTCCCCATCTTTTGGACGGCATTGGAAGAAACTGTCTTTCTTCTCCCATTGATGCTGAATTTAAAACATGTGGTAAATACGAAGGCTTTCACATCAAGCTAACACTTGTTATGCTGTTTTGTACCGCTGGGTGACTGCTTGTGCCTTGTGCCAGGGAAACTGTCATCCCAGATCACACAAATTACATCAAGAAAGATCCGAGCATGTAGGTGGTTTGTGTTCATTCTTTATTGTAACTTGTTCTAAAATGATGACCATGGAAATGAGAGCAAGAGACTAGCAGAGACAAGCGAGGCAGCTTAGATCTCAGGAATTCATAAAAAAAAACATACTCAAAAAAAAAAATTCAATGTTAAAACATAGAAATGTATGAAATGAAAATGATGTCTTTGTTTGGTCTTGCCCTCCCAAGATCAAACTCCCGACCCTGTCATGACTAATAGCAGAAACAAGCTGCTACATACAGCAGAGGCTGTTAAACTTTTCCACCTGGAAAGCTAAACTCAGCTCATTTATCTGATGGGTTTCATTCCAAAGTGAGACCTACTCTTAAAAAGTAATTGGTGACACTTATGTAAAACGTATTTTAGAAAATTGGCTCTTACTTATTAAGCTATATAGGACATTTGCCTACCAAATACTTGCATTGTGAGGGTGGAATCATACACATTTTTGAACTACTGAGTGTTGAATTTCATATGATTTTTTTATTTTCTTAAAATGGATAAAAGTGTTTTGGAATGGAACGTTTCCGTCGTTCCTTCACCGTTCTCTGGGTCCCGACCTGCGGATTGAGAAATGCCGATGTACAGTATTGTGGAACAATGAAAATAAACATTGTTACCATCCTCCATGACTGAGGGAGAATCAGTAGACAATACACAACAAAAATACTGTTTCAGTAGCAAGTAGTTTCAAGTTTCACTCATGATTGATTAGTCGATTACTTTCATATAAATCCCTTATGTAATTCCTGGTGTCAACACAGACATACAGTACATCTATCATCCTGTCCAACAGTGGCAATGTGAAAGTCAACATTAGCATTAACACTGAAACATGTGCTGATGACAAGACAAAATAAACTGCAATCCATTCATATTAATAAGATCACCAACATCATCATCATCAGGTTATGACTCAAGGCTTCGGGCCATTATGAGACATAGTGACTCATTTCGCCCATCAAACCAACAGAAACCACCTCCAGTAAATTCTAGTAGACTATAGGAGCCTTTTGAGTCAAAAGATCTCTTTAGCCGGGAGAAATACAAGCTCCATGGTATATGTTTACAAATCCAGCTCTACGTCAGAGAGCTATAGGTTTGAACCCGGTCTATTCAGTGACACCCAAGCCAGAACAGGTTTCTCCATGGGGGCCTGGTCAAAGGGTGTTGAGTGTATCAGAGCGACTTTGCCCGAAGCCTTTACTCTGCTAAATAACAGCCTTTATCAGGGAGGTCTTTTCTTCTGTCTGTGACGGCCCTCCTGTTCTATCAGGGCCTGTTTGTGTGTCTGTGTGTCTCTTCCCTCAGGTCCCTGGTAGGCAGAGTTTCCACATTAGTGCAACTGGGAGCACCTGGCCGGTCTCCCAGGGGTATTTAAGATCGGACCGCTCCCCAGTCTGAGCAGGCTCTCTCCCCGATGCAGCATGTTTTGTTTTGGGTTGGCTCTGCCAACCCACTTTTAGTTTACACCTTACAACACCTTCTTATGCTATATCTCTCACACATCCACTCCCTAACACTACTGATTGTACTGATTGACACATCTCATGCCTTTTTGGTCTGGATTTGTTAGTATTTTGTAAATAAATGTGATTCTTTTCTCCGTTAAAACTGTGCATCTCCCTTCTTTGTCATGGCTCATGAGCCGGGTCATGACAGTCAGACTGGTAGATGTTGTATTTCCTGCATGAGAGACCAGGGGTCAAATCCAGATTGTTACACCAGCATGTTAAAAAGACAATCAGGCTCACTTACTTAAGCAACAGGGTAAGAAAATATATTGAGAAAACAAACACATGGTGTCAGACGGGGACACAGCAAAAGTAACTATAACACACAAAAACATGTCACAGCTGTTCACTGTTGCACTCCTGCCAAGAGCTTAATCCATCGTCTAATTTTTTGGTGCCTCCAAGCGCTGATTCATCAGTAAAAACTGTCTGAAAGGTTTGGCTTTGGCTACCAGCACTAAGAACAACAAGCTGAAAAGGTAATACATTGGAAATGTTAATCAAAGAGGGACAAGTTGCTCTTGGAAACAGTCAAACTGCTGAAAGAAAAAGCACGGAGGGAGAAAATTGTGCTTGTGCCTACCTGCTCATGTACCAGCTCAGGATATTTTCTTTCGCACTGTGATGCCTTAGCAGGTCTTATGCAATAGCATCCTCTAGTGGAACCACTGGTGGAAAGGTAATATACTGTAGGTTAGGGGTCCAGCCAGGGCAAGCTAGTGATTTTATTATGACCATGAAGGCCTTATGAGAAATATTAAATCATGAAATTCAGCAAATTGGCCTTCAAAAGTTTTGTCTTTTTTTCTTCATTTTATATACAGATGCACTTTTTACACTTTTTTTTACGGTAAGCTTTATTAATTACTTTTTACACATTTAAATGTTACTCCTGTTCCTGTGTCCCTTTATGATGATGATGGTTATCTTGTTCCTGTTATTGATTTTCTTTCTCATGACCCTGAACTGCTTTTAACCATGTCTGCAAAGCACTACACTGTTGTATGAAATATAAATCAAATTTCATTGGATTGGATTTAAAAAGTGATGGTAAGCCAAATCCACTAATAAAGCCACAGTAAACAAATCATAATATATAAAATGTATTAAAGATTATCAAACACAAAACACAATAATAAAAACAAAACAACAAGTAAGTACAGCTATTAACAGTTTTGTCCCAGAAAACTACCAAAGCTACAGATTTGTAGCTTTTTCATCCTAGTTTGAATCTGGGATCGTCCTGCTGACAGAAACCCCCAGAGATCCTATGGAAGAACCTCCTCTTTTTATTCTTCCACTTCTTCTTCTTCTCCTTCTCCTCCTCCTTCTCCTTCTCCTTCTCATTCTCCTTCTCTTTTTTCTACTTCTTCTCCTTCTCCTTCTCCTACTCATTCTCCTTCTCTTTATTCTTCTTCTTCTTCTTCTTCTTCTTCTTCTTCTTCTTCTTCTTATCCTTCTTCTCCTTCTCCTCTTTCTCCTTCTTCTTCTTCTTCTTCTTCTCCTTCTTCTTCTTCTTCTTCTTCTTCTTCTAGAATGTTGTGAATTTCTTCTCACCTGGGGCACAGATGTCCTCCAAGGCCTTCTGCCGCTCCAGCTGAAGCAGCAGCTCCAGCCTGTCTGCGTCCTTCTGTCTTTTCACTGGGATGTTGATGTCCTATCGAGTGTTGTCTCCACTCTTCTTGCCCTTAGCAAAGGTCACAGTGGGCCTCAAGTGCTCTGCAGACAATCAAAGCTTTATGTGCTTCCCAGTGTCAGTCCTCCGCACCACGTCCCTGTTAGACGCACGTGGATCCGGCTGTCATGTCTTGGTGGATGGACAGTATGCCTTCTATGACGCCATGGGGAACAGTGGACAATAGTGCGGGGTCTTTCAAGGCCACAAGTTTCTTAATCTGAATAGAATTTCCAAACTGCAACTCACTTGCATTTACTTGAGTCTGAATGTAACACAGAGCAAGTTACAATGTGTAACTTGACCTACCTAGAAGACAAGTCTACAGCCCCTACACAACATTGTGCGTACTTCCTCCTTATAGATTTTCACCCAAAAATTTTAGATTATCCTGCTTGCTTTGGTATTGTATTGTTTAAAAATTGGCTATCAGACAAGCTGGTATGTCCCCCAACACATAAGCCAAAAATTAACAATGGTCCGTACATAAGTGTCAGTCAGACATTAGCGTAAACACTTCAGCAAACTCTGTTCATATAAGCTGTTTGACTTTCAGCATATTATTTGATACAGCATTTAGACAAATGATAGAAAACTCTTTGCTGAAAAGTACAATAACTTGCCTACTTAGGTAAGGAGATTTCTGTCTTACCAACAATGTTTAACTTGGCATAGCGAGCAGCCACTCTATAGGCAATGGCTAAGTATAAATGTAAAATATCATTACTTCAGTAAATTCTCCTGAAATACCTTTGCCTTCCAGACAAAAATACAACAACTCAGCAAATCTCTGTACAGACCTTCATTTAGGCACAAAATGGTACAATACTTGTTTGCTTTGATAGACCATCTCTTTTAAAAAATCTGTTTGTCCTTCAGACATCAAATTATTCTGGACAGCTCCTCACAGACAAACTCTGTTGGTGAATACAAGTGATGTACAGTAGTCAGCCTTCTCCAGCAAAGTGTCTTCTTATCAGTATATTTGTCTCAGACAACAATGCAGCGTCTCTGTACAGCTTTTTACAGACAGATCTATTGGCAGTACCATATTGAAAACTCTGGTTATACTGCTGACTTCAGCAAGCTACATTCAAATAAGCCTGTTTGTCTTCCAGACAGCAGATTTATTGGTGCAGCACAGCAGACACTCCCATAGAAAGTGCCTTGCTAAAAAGTGCAGTAACTTGGCTAGTGCAGCAAGGTGACTACTTTTTGTCCTACAGTGTTTAACTTGGCATAGCTAACAGACAGCTGTTTAGGGAACAGCTATGCAGAAATGTACAATGTCATTCCTTGAGTAAAATATCCTAAACCACCCTTTCTTCCATGCAAAAACATCTCAGTTAACGTACAGCTAGCTGTATGTTTCCTGCTTTTAATGCATTTTTTTCCTCTAACACTATTTATCTTCAGAGATAAAGTGACTGTAGATTGTTGGTATGATATGCAAACCAAACATGTAAATCTTAATATGCAAGGCCACAATGAAGCGTCATGCAAGGCTATTTATTGGGTTTGGTGGGGTTGTCACAGGGCATCTGTGTTTGTGTCTGTCTGTGTTGACACATTATTGTAAACACAATAACTCAAAAACAAGACATGATAGAAACTTCATACTTAACACCACAGGTTCCCCCTCAATGATCTGATTAGATTTTAGAGCACCTTGCTGCATAAATTTGCATTATAATGAGGAAATGAGGAATATTACAATTCCTTAATGCTTTAAGATATGCAGCTCCTATTAATACCACCCATGTGTTTATGTAAATACAAGTATGTTGACATAGAAATAGAGTTGCTAATCAATGCATTAATCATCTTAATTAGCCTACTGACCTCATTAGCACAACTGGTTATGTTTAATAGTCTATATTATGGTGATTATGATGGGACATTAGGCAACTCAAGTGCCTCTTTTTTGATTTGCATATCACACTTTTGAGATCTGGCCCACATAGACGCGGCACTTGCGCAGTAGGGTGAACAGAGGACTTTCTGTTTTGGAGACGTTAAAAGTGGATTTTAAAAACAAAACAAAAAAAACTTTTGAGTGTCTATTTTTCACATTTATCTGTTTTGTAGCCTATCTATTCCCGGAGGAAGCCGTTTTTGACCAGGCTTCTTCACGGCATGTGGTCGAGATTTCCTCCAAGGTTTTTGCAAAGTGGAACACAGCCCACAATAATAAACTGAGCCCTGAGCCCGACATAAGACAAGATGTTGATGAACTCTCTCTCTCTCTCTCTCTCTCTCTCTCTCTCTCCCTCTATCTCTCTCTCTCTCTCTCTGTGTGTGTGTGTGTGTGTGTGTGTGTGTGTGTGTGTGTGTGTGTGTGTGTGTGCTGTAGGGGGTCTAATAAATTGTCATGTAATTCTGGTATTTGACAGTGATTGCGTATGTAAATATCTATAGAATATCTTGGCTTGACACTTTGCATCACTTTCAGAAAGGTTATAGCGCCCCCCTTCATAAAGGTATGTAACAAATACATTTCACACTTAGTTCAGAATATGTTTAGAGATAGGTGTTTGTGTGTTGTTTGTACATTTAAATCATTCGAAATATAATTAGGACACTTGAATTGTGCTGTTGACAACATATAGCCTATCTGCAAACAGATCCCAAACATCTATTATAGGGCCATTTGGTATATTTTGAAACATATCTCGAACACCTCCTTAACTATATTTGGGTTAGGGTATATTTGAAATGTATTTTCTTTACTTTAGAAATTGTATAATGGGTTGACAAGAACAAAGAGACGTTTTGAGTCAAATGACAAACTTCACTTTGGCTCTGAATTATATAATTAGGCTACTTGAGCACCGCCCACCTACCGTTTCCCTTTTCCTGTAGCAACAAATGACAGGCAGTAGTAACAGGGAAGAAAGCAGCAGCGAGAACAAGCGGGACCAGGACTTTTACTCAACCTTGGAAAAAAAAACCCCCACAGATATAGTTGAGTATGTCTGCCAAAACCTCCCAAGAAGCGGAACACCCCGGACTGCTCAAGTTGTCATCCGCCGTGTTTTACGCCGGCAGCTCGTTTCTCATCACGGTGGTGAATAAAACGGTGCTGACCAGCTTCAGGTAGGTGACGCATATGTCATCTATACCACAGTCACTACCGTGGTTCAGTGTTCATCACCCAGTCCAGTGGAGGAAACACACAGAGATGCAGCTTCATGACACTAAAGCTGACTTTAAAGTTGTGTGCTGTTGTAGTTTGTGTCTTCCACAGTTTGTCATTCCGTTTTGTCAGTTTAAGATATATAAAACAATGTATTGGCTTTTCTAGGTTCCCTTCGTACATGTGTCTAGGGATTGGCCAGGTAAGTAGGCTATTTGACTTTCTCTCCACAACTTTACATTTCTGTTTTCACTTTCAAACGTCTCTCTCTCTCTCTCTCTCTCTCTCTCTCTCTCTCTCTCTCTCTCTCTCTCTCTCTCACATTAAGATTCAGAAAAAGCTTCAGTGGCAGGAATCAAGTAGTACTGAGTGTTGGCAAAGTATATTACAATAGTACAGGATAAAATAAGGTACACTATAAATGAATATATAGGAATTATAGGAAATATATTAATTAAAATATAGAAATTCCTAATTATAGTAACTCCACTTTAAAAAATGTTCATATGATAAATATGATTCTATGCAATGCTATGGACAATACTCATATGCAATTCATCCTAGATATAATATATGCAATGCATTCTCTCTCTCTCTCTCTCTTGCTCTCTCTCCCTCTCTCCCTCTCTCTCTCTCCTGTCTGTTCACTGTCATTGTCCTTTGGTTGTTTTAGATGATCACCACTATTGTTGTCCTTTATGCTGCCAAAATGAACAAAACCGTCCAGTTTCAAGACTTTGACAGAAGTATTCTCTTGAAAGTAAGCATCTTCATAAAAAAATTATAATCTGACGTTTCTTTCATTGGTAGTACATTTATTTTGGTTACATATGCCAAAAGGCCTGATGTCTTCATTTTCTCTGCAGATTTTCCCTCTCCCTTTGCTGTATGTTGGAAACCATATAACAGGACTTGCAAGCACCAAAAAGCTAAGGTTGAACCCGCCGTCTATATCATGAACACTTTAAACTACATTATCTTGGTCCTAAATGTTTTCAGTGATGTTCATTCATATTGTCTTTTTCAAATGTTGTTTCTTTCACAGCTTACCCATGTTTACAGTATTACGAAAATTCACCATATTGATGACAATGATCCTGGAAGCGTATGTATTAAGGTATGGCACATCTCAGATTTTGCTGTTACAGCTTCTGTGAAGTTTTTTTATAGATTACAATTCACATTATCAGCAATGTCAGAATTGATTAGGAGGTATTGTACATTTACATTACCTTTTAGCTATTCAGCTGACTCTTATCTGGAGAGACTTGTATTAGTAGAAGGAAGCAACACAGGAGCGTTTTCAGTGCAGCTAGAGGAGGAGGATGTAGGATATGGAAGTGGGGGATGTGAATTAGGGGTGAGAGAATGTGATGTGTTTTGTGAAGCGATGAGTTTTCAGGTTACAGCAAAACACGGGAAGTGACTGCTGTCCTGACTGCATACTGTACCTTGTGCCTGTTCCCGTCCACATTTTGCATTTGAACTGAAGGCTTCAGGATTTGTTTTTCAGAAAAACATTTCCAAAGCGTCTTGTGTACAGCGTTGTGGCCATAGTCCTTGGTGCCATGTTTGCTGCAAGGTAGGTCTTTTTGTTTTTTTAAACCCAGATTCAGTTAGTTGGAATTGATTAAAATGATCAGATGAGTCAGATGTGTGTGCTTTCCCTTTATTCTCTCATCTCCTCTAGTGCTGACCTGGCCTTCGATGTGGAGGGCTATACTTTCATCCTGCTCAACGACGCCTTCACTGCTGCCAGCAGTGTGTACACCAAGAAGAAACTAGGCACTGAGGTAACACTGCCTCCTGCACTTTACAATTAGAGGGCATGATGCACAGCTGAAGAATTAATATTGGCAGGCTCCTCTTACAGGTTTTTCCAGTGGTGATTGGTTGCAACAGACAGGCACACCACATCCTGTGAATGTTGAGTTTCAAAACGGCTAAACTCCTGTGTATCTAAGTAGGTGTGGTTGCTGTTTTTATAGACATGTAATTCATATATTCTGAAGGTATAGTGGATTGTTTTACTGCACGGCTTGAATGCTGCAGCTCCTGTTGGTCCACCTTTCTGTTGAATAGATGAAGAAATGTAAACACTGTGCAACCAAAGCAAATAGAATTCAATGTAAATGCAAATGCGATTTGAGTTGTCCTGCCACAGCAAATTAGGTTGAAGTTGTTTTCTCGGTCTTAAATTGTTTGGGCTCTTGATACAAGTGAAGCTAAATAAATTAGAATTTGAGATGCACTCTGAAGTCAAATTTCGATTGTTTACATCTGTATTGTACAACTAAGGCTTTGTTTTGATTTGTGTTACAATGGGATCGGAAAGATACAAGCATGCCATCAACAAATAAGCCTTCGTAATTCACACTTGGTCATAATTTGTGCTTGGCCATATTAGTGTGCTAAAAAACATCTGACACTAGATTAACTTCAGTGTTGCTTAAGGCCTCAGGTCTTCCATGCCTTGTTGCTGCAGCAGAAGTGTTGGTTTTGGTGTTGTTCAAACAGCCGCCCACTAAGTAAACAGGATCAAGTGGCCAACAGGGTCATACCATGGATCTCTGTAGCAGCATACACACTATAGATACAAACATGCTAGCTGGATACACACTCCTAGATTCCCAGCCAAACCACATATTTTTAAATAATCAGTAAACCAATATTTTGTCAATGCATCAATATTCTTGTTCGGCTGTCATGATGTTAGATATGTTGACTTCTCCAAATGCTTGGCTGTCTCCCCTGCCAAATGTAAAATGTTTTTATTTGTTTTCATTCATAGGTTTGTACTGCTAACAGGCATTAAAGGGGGGGGGGGGGGGGTACTTGGAGGTGTGAAGTAATCACAGTAAAAAAAACTGAATCATGTTACTATGCCATTTCCCCAGAGTCACCAACTATAAAACACGCCCCCTTGTACAAGCCAGTCAGATTTTGCTCCAGTGTCTATGTAGACACTGGACTGTCTGAAATTGACCAATCAGCGCTAAGAGGAGGGCGGGCCTTCTAGAATGGCCAGCCAATCAGAGCAGTAGCTCATTAGCATAAGAAGCTGCCTATGTAAAACAACCTATTTCCTTGTAGGTGCGAAACAAACACTGGGAAGTGAATTGATTTTAGTTCGGCTTTTAACACGATGCAAATTCATGTACTCCTGCAACGGCTTCTGGACTTAGGGGTGAGCGGGGGCCTTGTGCACTGGGTCAAGGATTTTTTAACTGACCGCCCACAACCTCTGACGAGGTTGTTCTAAACACAGGGGCCCCGCAGGGTTGTGTTTTATCTCCACTACTGTTCTCTGTGTACACTAATGAAATGACACTACACAACAGCAATTTCATTTAAATATGCTGATGACATGGCTTTAGTGGGTCTTTTCCATAAAAATGATGATGTCTCTGATTATTTTGCTCAGGTTTCCAAGTTTGAGCAGTGGTGTAAGTCCAGCTCATTGTTAATTAATGTTGGAAAAACAAAGGAACTTATTCTAAACCAAGCAGATCCACTCTCATCACTGATACTGTGTGACCAAACTGTGGAAACTGTCAACTGTTTTAAGTATCCGGGAACACACATAGATGACAAACTGAGTTTCACAGACAATGTTGATTTTATATGTAAGAAAGCTAGTCAGAGACTGTTTTTAATTAGGAAACTGAAGGGGTTTGGGGTCAGTCTTGACATTTTAGAAAAAGTGTATGTCAGCCTGATAGAGAGCATCCTTGTTTTTACTATCTCTGTCTGGCGTGGGCACTTGACTTTAGTAAATAGAAACAAGCTGAACAGGATTGTTAAGACAACAGGGAAGATAGTAGGCCGCCAACAAAAGCCATTAGATGACCTTTACATCTAGCTGTACACAGGAAAGCCCTGTCAATCATCAATGACAAGACACATCCCCTCCACCCTGAGTTTGAGTTGCTCCCCTCAGGGCGACGCTATAGAATACCCCTGGCAAAGAAAAAGATCTACAAGGGTTCTTTTATCCCAAATGCAGTTAATGTGGTCAACAAACTACAGTAAACTTAAATATGGGAGTGTAGGCTGTACAGCGTGGGTATGAATGCACTGTTGTTGTACAGTTGAGAGATCTTTGTTCTGTTAATGTGATGTTTTGTTGATGTTTTTATCTTGTGGACATGTTTGTGTTTATATTTTCCTGGGTGAGACCAAGGACAATTTTCCTGCCTCGGCTGGACAATAAAGTTTATTCTATTTCTATTCTATTCTATTCTAATAGCTAAAGCTATAACTAAATGATTTTTACTGAAAAAAACTTAACAGATGTATTTTATAGACACCAGGTAATTATATAAAATTGCTGAAAAAGCAGAAGATACCCCTCCTTTAAGAGAGACTGGTAGCATTGCTAGCTTGCTGTGCTCAGATGGTCTGTGTATGTTTGAATTTTGTCAGATTATATTTATATTTTCCTCTTTTTTTCTGTCAAGGGTCTTGGGAAATATGGTGTCTTATTTTACAATGCGCTAATCATTGTCATCCCTACTCTCTTGGCAAGTGCATTCACTGGAGACCTACACCAGGTACACAACTATGACCCAGTGCCTTCTGTCTGTATGTGCATGTGCGTGCATATTTCTTTTTCTGCCTGACCACCTTGTTTGTTTTGATCCACAGGCAATCACCTTTGAAGACTGGGTGAAAGCCACTTTCATTTTTTGTTTCCTAATGTCCTGCTTCATGGGGTATGTCACTGTAATTCAATGCAGACTGTTATAGTACTGTGTGTATTAAGTTTTCAACAACTACTCCAAAAACAAACTGTTATTCTAAAAGTAGTTCTCACTTTACTGCAAAATCCCCCATCACACACACCACCCACACACACACACACACACACACACACACACACACACACACACACACACACACACACACACACAAATTAGTACTCAATGAATGTTCTAAGACAGAGTTCTCTTATTTCAGGTTTGTGTTGATGTACTCCATAATTCTGTGTAGCCACTATAACTCGGCACTCACTACCACAGTAGTGGGGGCAATAAAGGTAAGAGCACGCTGATAAGAGTACTACTTCTGAGAGAATGTGTTATCACGTGTCTTATCGTTCTTACGCCTGGTAACAAGGTCCACTCACCAAGTTGCATCAAAATGAACATTTTCCCCAGAATGTTGCAGTGGCGTATGTCGGCATCTTTGTGGGCGGAGACTACCTGTTCTCCTGGACAAACTTCCTGGGCCTCACCATTTGGTAAGAATGAATGTTTCCAGGTCATTTGTGACAAACTTGATTTGGTAAAACCTCTTTATAAATAAATTGTACTTGACTACTAGTCCTTTAGTAGTATTAGTAGTCCTATACTATATTATTATAGTATTATAGTATAGTAGAGGCTTGATTAGGCCCCTAAGACCACACATCAGCATTTAATGAGCCAGAGCTTTAAATTCAATTAGATGACTGTGTGTCACTGCCCTGGATAATAACATTGAGAGATGACATGCCTCAGGTTTTGTGTCTGATGAGAGACAGTCTGATGTCTGATGTCTCTCTCATTACTGTTCTATTGCCATAGCAAAAAGTAGGTCTGCACAATAATAACTGGTTAACACTACAACAAAATTGCATGCGAAGGAACAATAGCCCACTGTCCACACAGGCACACATTGCACACAGAGCGTACAACCTGCAACTGTCAATATGACCTCATATTAGACTGAAATTAACACGATTGAAAGATCAATATATCAGGTGCACTAAGACTGTGACCCCCATGGTTTGATGCCATTACTCATTACTTAGTGCAAAGCATCCAAAAGTCAACATCCGCTACTTCAAGACTGAAAATTGTCAGAAGTGCTTGGTGTGTGCCACACTGTGTGATGGACCAGGAGGACAAAACGACCAAATCCAGGAGGCCACCATCTTCCTGCACCTGGTCCACTGCACCTGGAATATCTTGTTATACAAGAAGAAAAGCACCTGTGAGGTCCATTTCCAAGCCAGAATAAATTTCCTGGTTGACACTGAATTGTTTGCATTTTGATCACAAATAAGGCTCTGCCAGTTGTGGAGGAAGGCATGCATATGCATGTTTCATATTCAGAAAATGTTTTGGACAGGTTAGTCAATGTGTTGCAATAATCCAGCTCACAAATGTTTTCACAAATGCAAACCCCTCCATTCCACTGAGGTTTGGGTTTGTTGTTCAGGTATAATCAAACAACTCTCAGATTTATCTACCTCTCTTTTTTCTTTTTCTCTCTTTGCTCCTGGTTTTTATTTCTTTGCATAGCACTTGATCAGTCAAGTGTAACGGGGAGGTCAAGCACCATGACTCTGACCTTTGCACTCCTATTTTGTTTGCTTGTTGGTTATCTTGGAATTGAAGCATATTCTCCTGTGTCACTCATTGTAAGTCACTCTGGATAACAGCTAACAGCTAAATGCCTAAAATGTAAATGTAAAAATGTGTTTTGTCTAACTTAAACATCTATCTTGGGTTGGAATTCATTAATTTTCTCTTGGCTTGCAGTATGTCAGGTGGACTAGTGTACTCATACTTGACATTTAACAACAAAACTTCATCTGAAAGTGAAGAGGGAACACCAGAGCAGCTGAAGATTCACATCACAGAAGACTCTACAGGAAAGTGCTCTGCAAACTGAATGGACACTGTTCAGCTTACGCCTGTTGGTGGCACTATTCTGCTCCATATTGGAGCAAATGACTGATTCCCTTTTTATTTTTATATTTATTTAAACAATTGAACTGATTTTCCTTGGTAGATCACCATTGCTAAATAGTATATTCCACTACCAATCATGTGATTCAATAAACTTGACGGGAAGTGAAAGTCAGATCAGTGAATGTTTATTGAAGACCAACAGTTACAAACAGTGTGGACAGCCTGTCAGAGAAATCTTGCCTTTAAAATGTGTAATAAAATTTCTACCAAGCAAGCAGGATCACTCTATAATTGTCACAAACATGAAAAATGTTGAAGGATGTTAACAGAGGGGAAAACTGAAACTCATAATGATCTAAAAGTCAACTTAAAGTCTTGGTAGATTGTGCACACCCTATATTCTAACAAACACATGGTGTATATATATTAAATGCCATAATCTTCTCAAACCAAATAGACTAAAGGTTAGAAATGCTTCAAAATATACTATACTTGGGTACAATAAACCATTTGGTGTTTTGATTATTGATTATCAACAATTCAATTGCTTTCCAGTTTCGCCTTAACTCCACAAATGTACTTTGTTAATCACACAGATTCAAACATCATAGCTAGAGTGTCAGATTGTTCCATGATGCACAAGTTTCCGACCAGAAACCAAGATTCCCTCAAACAACTGGCCAATTACGAGAGGCGTCATACAGTGTTGAAAGATGTAGTGTTGCTAAAAAAAAAAAAAAAAAAGAAAAAAAAAACACCAAGCACTACACAATCGGTTCATGAAAGACAAGTGCCATTTCCCTAGACATGCCGGATTATTTTAATATTCATTGCATTGCAAGCTTAATCCATGGATGCGAGCCTTAATACGGGATGCAAGTGCTAAAGCAAAATGTTACTTTTAAGTTTATGCAGCAACATTGAGGTAAATTTCTAAAACAGTAGAGGGACACAAGTAGCCTATGCATCGATGTTAGCTCAAAAGGACTTTGAAACTAAATGTGACTAATTCTGAGAGGAATTTTTCTTTGAGGTTTATAAACCTGCCAGATTTTTTGCTGAAGTCAGAATGTTTCCCTTTACAGATCAAGCGGTCTCCGTACTCTCAAACAGTTGAACAAAATGTCAGCCAAAATAAAAACATGGTGAAATAAATACCACATGATAGAAACTTTGAAATGAGATGACATAGATAAACCCTACACCACCACCACGCTATGCCCGTATCACAACTGGTCTGCCGCCTTTTAATATAAAAGATGACTGACATCACACATTGTATAAAAGCTCCCGCTTGATTTGAAATCAACTTCTAGCCTGCAACTTTTACAAAGTCCTCTTAGATCTATTAAGAAAAAATGCTGTTAGATGTTGGAAATATGGCATGGCACTAAAAAGTACTAAAAACTTTTCAACATATTACTAGCATCCTTCCAACTCTTTAAAATCTACAGCATATCTTAAGGCCAAAAGGGTGGATAGAGGGCTTGGGGTTGGGGATTTTCCCAATGTCTGGTGATGTCATTTGGATACAGCTATGTGTGTGTATAAGTGTGACAAGTGGAGAAGCTGTCCAAGTTTGGATTCTTGCGAAAGCTTGTGCCTAGCCAGACCTCTGGATTAGGCTTGCAATGACCACCTCTCATTCACAAACAGCAATGGCCACATCTCAACAGTCTGAATCAGCTCCTCTTCCTTTCTTTGCCTCCATTCATCCGCCTGCCCTCACCACTTGAGGGAGAGAACTGTGTAGATGAGAGTAAAACTACTGGATACTTCCTCAATCCACTTCTATCACCATCATCAGTAGCAGCGAAACTGTGTTTTCGATGCCGGAGATGAAACAAACGAGCAAGACAAGAAAAGGCCACTTGACACAGTCGGAATGCAACTGACACATCCTATGTTTCACCACACCCTGTATCAATCTGTTCATCTGAGCTTAATCCATATATACATCAGTCATACACACTCTCTTACACTCACAATATACTTACAAAAACTCGTTACCACCAAAGTGCAAACAAAACAAATTAAAAACATAAAAAAAGGTACTCTTTCTCTGCCTTTAGATGGCAGACGAAAGAAAGACATTCTTCATATAATCAAATCTACAATCATAGCAGCCTAAGAGGATAAAATGGAAGCTGTATAAGGTGCTTTAGCTTGTGCCCTCCTGGTGCTGAGCAGGGGAAAGGATGATGCTGTTCATTAACACTGATCTCAGGCCAGTTCAGCTCTTTCTCCTCAAAGTCTAGTTTCACAACTTCAAAGAACAAACTAGACTAGTCTTTGATCTGCGTTTATGAGCAACATCTACCTACAGCACATATTGCAGGAGGGCGGAATGGGTTTGGAGATATTTGGGGTGGGGAGGAGGGGGGGGGTTGGGTGGTCCAGGACCAGGAAGTGGGTGGGAGTTCAGGCAGACAGATTGTTGGCCAGCTCGATGAGTGCCAGGGCACCGTGGAGACGCTCTCGTTGCTCTTGGAGACGACGCTTGGCGGCGCCTCCCTGGCTGCCCTTCTCTTCCTCTGCAGTCTCTTCCTCTTCCCCATTCTCTTCGTCCGATTGGAAGAATCCCATGGGATCCTGCTGCTCCTGGTCCTCGACTCCGCCCTTGCCCTGCGGCTTGCCCTTGGTGGTGGTCGGGGCGCGCTGCTCACGGGTTTGCCAGTACCTGCAAGGACAGAGAAGAGCATATTGTATGAGGGAGTAGTAGTGTTTAGTCATTTATCAAGTAAAAATAACAAACATTTGCTGGTTACAGCTTCACAAATGACGACAAAAGACTTGCTTGCTTTTCTCCGTTTCATATCATTATAAAATGATTACTTTGGGTGTTTTTGGCTGCCAGTCAGACTAAGTAAGTAATTTTAAGAATCACTTTGGGCTCTGGTAACTTGTGATGGGCATTTGTCATTATTTATGACATTTTATAGACTAAATGATTAATCGATAGATGGAATAATCGAGACTAATCGATAATGAAAATAATCATTAGTTGCAGCCCTAATGAGTAGCCTACAATGCAAGCAACATTAAATGCATTCTGTTTTATGATGCCACTACGCCTGCTTTCTGAAACTATGTCTCCTGACCCAAAACAGGTCACAGACTCATTTCTGAACAATGCACCTGACAGGAGTACTAATATGTAGAGCAATGTGTGTTTACTTACTTAGCCAGCCACTCTGCCACAGCCTTGTTGTCGGCTGACTGGGCCGTCTCCAGACCCTCCTTTGGTTCCTCCCTCCTCAGCCGGGAGTACGGGTGCTTGGGGCAGTGCCGGTTGGCGTGCGTGAACCGGTTGCCACATCCTGCAGAGAAAGCCACAAATCAGCACCAGATGAATTGACAGATATGAGTTATCATGCAATAAGCCATGAGAGGCCATGCTTTACAGTGATTTTAGAATAGTAAGAGTCGGTGTTAGGCCTGATTTGTTTTTATCTGTAAAGCATGGCCTCTGTCACTTGCTGCTTTTATGAAAAGAACAGTGATAAACCATGGTAATCTTTTATTTTTAATCAATAATGAAATAATAGTAATAGTAATCAAATGTTATTCTTCCTCCAAGGAATATAGTTCTAGCTGTGATTTCCGGCTAGTGCATTAATATTCAAATGAACAGTTATCAGGTACTTTCAACAGCTTCAAACGTGACTCAGTCAAGCAACAGTTCCACATTTGAAGCCATTGGAAAATACCTAATAAACTCACAACTTTGACTGTATCGCTTGGAGGAAGAATAACACTTAGCTTAGTTACCACTTAGTTTCCTTTTTTTTGTGTGGTCGATATTTGCCTTTTCCTGTCCTGGTTGTTTTTTTTTCCTGTCCTGTTTGTTTTATTTTTATTCTTGTTATATTTTATACCTTGTGAAGCACTGTGCAACTTCTGTTTTGAAAGGTGCTATATAAAGAAACTGATTCAAAAGAAACATTTATTGAACATTAGTGTTCTTTTTTTTTTAATCAATGGTGTGTTACTACAGTCTTATAAAAGCAATAAGCCACTCAGCTTCCACTTGTGCCTAATAGCACCTCTTATCTGTTGTTAAATCGCTGTAAAGCTTAAGTCTCATCCCTGGTGAATGCTGATTGACCAGCATGACTCACCTTTCTCTGAGCAGACGAAGGGTTTTTCCCCAGTGTGCAGCCGCTGGTGCGTCTTCAGCTGACCGCTCTGGACAAATGCCTTCCCACAGTCTGGGTAGTCACACAGATAGGGCCGCTCTCCTGAGGGAAAATGAGATATTTGTCAGTGCACTGTATTGTGATTGTGATTCAATAGCTGTTACACAGTGCTGCTTACCCTGATACACATACTACATCCATGTATACATAATGCAGCCTGTTAAATCAATCTGTTTCTGCTTTCACAGACAAGGCAGAGAAGAGTCCCTTCCTTTCCAGCATGCTGCTGTAACACGGTTTCATCTGGTATTGCAGGTGTTTTCCAGGCCCTTCACTGGCGCCAGTAGTGCAGTAAAGAGTATTATGCAAAAATATAGTGTCTCCGCCCCTTTCTCAGGGCAAAGTATACACACACGCCTGTTTTTGAATAATTTGGTGGCAGGGTGACAGTGTGCCTACCTCATCAACAAACACTATACCGCTGTTAATAATCACTCTGTTGACACACTGTACCTGCCTTGCTCTCTCTCTCTCTCTCTCTCTCTCTCTCACCTGTGTGTGTTCTCTTATGAGCCTGGAGAGACTTCTCTCTGGGAAACACCCGGTTGCAGATGTTGCAGCGGATGCGACTGGACGAAGTCTCCCCCTCGCTGATCAGCTCCCGCACGGTGTCAGCACGAGGGCGGCCGCGGCGGATACCATCCTGACACAACACAAACACAGGATTTCCAAATTAGCTAAATGAACATCTGAAGTGCCTGTTTTCCATTGATAGCACAGCAGCATTAGTAGATCCAGTAATGTTTTCATACTTTTATAAGCAAATCAGTTTACAAAAGAGTGCATAATTAAACTGGCATATCACAAACAGATATTGCCTATGTCTTACTCATAAATTATACTTATGTTTCTGTATTTTTTTTATATTAAGAAAAAGTTCCAACCATTGAACTGATTATACAGCATCTTCACCAACATTTAACTTTGAGGTTTTATGCTTAATACAATGCAACATATGGTTAGGACTGTGTAATACGCTTCACTGAGCTCACGTGGGTTAGTTACATTGTAGCAGGACAGGACACACGTTTGTTCATTATACTTCATTCACATCCGGTTACTTTTTGGCGCGCGACTAGACGTCATGTATGAGCAGCTGGTCCAGAACCAGGAAGTGACTGGGGTTTAAAATCCACCATGTCACACCCTAATGCGCGGGCGTTTTTTTTTAAATGACACTTCATCTCGGGCATGTTAAGGTTAAGTGATACATAAATCCTCCATTTTAAGTGGCCACATGTTAAGATAATAGTTATCACCTCCAGGCTGCATTAAACTATTAACTATTCAGTTTGGACTAGTTTGTTTCTAGTTTTAAGATCTTAATTTAATAACATCCTGCATGCACTCTGTAACACTGAAGCCTATCTTATTACTAGTATAGTTATTATAAGTCATGACAGTCTTACAATGCTGCTCAATCTATGCAGCAGGACTTTAACGTGCAACAGTTTCCATACAATGTCCTCATGGTGGAGAAATGTGACTTTACCTTCATCTGGTCAGGTGAGGGAGCCATGTCAGCTTCACTGGCCGTCTGGGTGCCGGTAGGGGACGAAGCCCCGTTCACAGACCCGGGGCTCAGGGTCACATTGTGGGCATTCTCCCCCCACTTCCACGGGTAGACCATGAAGTCACTGAAGCCGGGACTTGTCGGCATCAGGCCCTCCGTCTTCATCGGCTTGATCGGGGTGGTCTTGATGACAGACACTAAAACTCTTTTGGGCGAGTCGTTGCAGAAAATAACATGCGGGTGCTTATTTTCAGCCATCACTGGTATGTAACAGCGACTCCTGTAAAAATCCCGGTGTCAGTTGCCGTAAGCAAAAACCTGGAAAAGTTTTGAACTACTTTGTAGCTGAGAAATCAATGAGAAATAGTCCAAAATGCGGCGCTTTTTCAATCCGGAGTAAATATATCCTTCATTTCCAAAGAGGGATAAAATCACGGGTCCGTTCTTCGCTAGAAAATATACAAAGTACCCACAAAAGATACAGACATATGAAAAATGATAGCTGGATATTCCTGCTGTCACAGTGGGTTGCCTGAACTGTGTGCGCCCACAGAAACGTTGTCCCGCGTTGCAAATCGCGCCTGAGTAGCAGACGGACCAATCAGATGAGTGGATCCTGCCCCACGTGTCGGAAATAACCAATTACAGAAGCCACAGGGGCCCAGCGAGCCGATCGGGGCAGCCCGGTAGCGAATGGCAGGAGTGTGGGCGTTCTGTGGACGATGATTGGTGGAGGCGTTTTATCCAATGAGTTTTAAACGCTTCACGCGCGCCTTCGCACACTGACACAGAAATTGGCCAATGGGGACGAGCGAAAGGCACGTTCTGCGACGATGTAGCCAATGAGAATGAAGGGCGGTTAATTTTACATCGCAGCCGAGCAGATGTCCTTTCCCGCGCTGAGAAGTCTGTTTATGTTATTACATTTTGGTCAATTTAAAGGGAAAGGAAACGGTGGTTCAAAGGCGCCAAAGTTACGTAATCACTTTGCTGGTGGAAAGGATACTGAAACAAAGGTTGCACTGTGTAAGAAAAAGAAGGATGTATAATAGCCAAGCAGGCCTATGGGCTGTTTGACGGTTTGTTTTTGATATTAATGTCATTTTGACAATATAGAAATTAAGCCGACTGAATCCTCTCTCCAACTCCTCTCTACCTCAACAGAATACTTTCTGTTTCTCTCTCTCTCTCTCTCTCTCTCTCTCTCTATCTATCTATCTATCTATCTCTCTCTATTTCAATTCAACAAGCTTCATTGGCATGACTGTTCTATAACAATATTGCCAAAGCAAATGTGCACTTATAGTGCTCATCAAGAAAAATGAAATAAACCGTACATTTGTCTCACAAAATAGACACTACAGAAATAACATGCAATAGCAAATGAACAGCAATATAACTCTCTCTCTCTCTCTCTCTCTCTCTCTCTCTCTCTCTCTCTCTCTCTCTCTCTCTCTCTCTCTATCTCTCTCTCACTCACTCACACACACACACACACAGACACTCACTGACTCACTGTATTTAAAAAAAAAACTGAAAAATCTATTTTAAACCAATTTGACCTTTTATGATGTTGGACATTCAATGGGCCTATTGAATAGCTTTCCAAGGCCCACAGCTTTCTGGACTTTTCAGACACTCACACTTAATCTAAGGACGTTGTTAAATCATTCCATATTTGTCAACTTCCCATAACTTTTACCGCTCTCTTAAAATGTTATGAAAACAACATGGTGAGCTGAAAATCACAAACTGCTCAGTATCAGGATCCACCCAACATGTTTATACTGCAACTACTGATTTGGTTCCAGTCATTTGGAGTTAAAGGTTTATTGATGTGATCACTGGCAAGATGTTTGATGGGGTGAAGGCATTATGTGCCATCTGTTGCAGATGGTAGTGAAGTATGACACAGTTACACAGTACAATGATAGAGGATCAGTGGTGATTTGCACAAAATTCTAACAATTACAGTCAGTGAAGGATCATTTTGTTTTAATGTGATATACAATAACAGTTTAGAAGTATATACAGTACTACAGACAATAATATGTATGCTATTTTTCATGATTAATATCCCGTTTCTGTTGTCCCTTTTTGAATAAGGTGACACACTCCCATATTATAATATATATTTTCTATGTATGTATGTGTATTAGACAAGGCAGTTTTTTTTTGTTTTGTTTTGTTTTTTTACAACAGACTGGAAATAAGACAATCAATCAATCAATCAAAATGTTTAAAAATTTTGAGTCTATTTATTTTCCATAGCCAAAATAATGCAAATTTTCAGAGTGTTGACATTTACACATGTAACCTTGTAACTCCATGCACTAACATTTGTTTTTAGGCCTCAGCAGGTGCCAGGTTTGCACTTACTGCCCAAGGGACATTGTCTTCGAACATGTGAAGGCCACTGGGTTGGAATCTATTCAGCTGTATTTTCTAAAATATGTATTTATAGTGATGCAGTGATATGTATAATAGAGGCACCCAAGACCCCCCTTGAGGCTCACCACTCACCTGTAATTCCTATCCTGACCACTAGGTGGGGCAAAAATTCAAGCAACTACATCACTTGGATATTACATATTCATATCCTCTGACTCATCCCAGTTGGGAGAGTTACTCAGCTAAAACAGTTCTGAGGTGTGTTGATCTAGTTTTGATGTTGGAATATAAGAATCTGAGTATTATTATAAATGTGTACATGTCAAGTTATTCTGTGAATATCAATATGATGGTCATTGAATGATCCCTGTTGGGAAATTGGGCCATTACAGAAACAAAGAATAACATATAGCCTAGATAAATAGATCATATTGGAGATCAAATGTGCAACATCATGATAATAAAGAGCTCCTACTGGCATGACAGAAGTCTCACTATGGTTGCAGTTTACAGATTTACAAAGATACAGTTCAGTGCAAAAGCAGATATTGCAGGGTTCCACATTATTAGATTCACAGAGCAGAGGTGCAAGTTTTCACTAAAA
This sequence comes from Centroberyx gerrardi, assembly GCF_048128805.1. Lineage (NCBI taxonomy): Eukaryota > Metazoa > Chordata > Actinopteri > Beryciformes > Berycidae > Centroberyx > Centroberyx gerrardi. The sequence goes on from NC_136004.1 coordinate 20,548,102, forward strand.
TGCTTAAAAACAATATAGGCTACTGTAGGCAAACATTTACAGACATACAGTGTGGTGCATATACAAAAATGGCAAATGCCTAGAAATGTCCATATATTAATGATAAACACTTTTTACACCAAAATATTATAGGCTATTTAGTGTAACAAATGAGTGGAGCTCACCTTGTTAAACATAAAATGCACTGACTTCACTGATGAGACAAACCCTGTTTATTCTCAGGCTCAGTAATCAATTTATTAGTAGCACTTGCATTTATTGGGTTTTGGTCCAACACAAAGAAAACAGATGGACTTGTAAACCAGACAATGAAGGGCTTAAAATTTGAGAAATGATGACTATAAAGGATGGATTCTTGCCTTTGGATTGTGAATTAAATATGATTCCACGTACAAACGTTCTTAATTTAAAAGACTTGCAATATTTTTGATGAAAGCCCTCTGGTGAAGTGCCTGTACCTGAAAAACCACTAATATCCCCCATAATATTCCTTTATAAACTCGACAGTGAGTTTACAGTGACCTTATAGTACGTTATGGTATTTTTTCTGATGTGAAAGTGATACTAAATCTCCTTTAGTATCACTATAATATTTATAGAATACTTATTATAGTGACTCATAGTTTTGTTGTGATTTTTTTTATTGATTGAGTCTTGGATTGATCCTCCTAAAATGTACTGTACAATAACTATAGTTGTTTTTTGTCAGGGACCCATCATCAATCAATGCATCAACCATTATGTCATGATATGTTTTGACAGATCATGACATAATGGTTGATGCATGTTAGTGTCATTCATTTTAGTTTCAAAATCTAAATGGCTTTTTCTTTTCTGGCATATTTTCGGGTAATCCTACAAGTAATCACAATCACAGTAAACAGCAATCATCTTTTTTTTCATCAAAAGTATTTTTTTGCCCACTGTTCCCCCCCCCCCCCCCCCCCCTTTTTTTTTTTTAACTGTTTTTTTGTTTTCATTTTTTGCAATTCCATTTAATCTAGTCCGTTCCTAAGTGACTAAACAGATGATAATCCAGAATACAGACAGGACTCCAGCCAACGTCTATCTAATGAATATTGATTAGCGAATTTTGACGAGAACAGGGGCGTGGTGTCTCCAGTTCCCGCACGTGCAAACGTTTAAAAGTCTCGCCTAGCCAACGGCGCTTGTTAGATGTTCACTGTGGCAGCTGAATCCCATCCGCTGCTCTTTTCTGTTATAGTTGGACAGGAAAACGGTGGTCTCTTTTGCGTTTGCAAGAGATAAGCGTTGATGTCCAGAGTGTGAGGGGAAAACCAGCCTTTGAACTTGGCATTTTTTGTTGTACATTGGCTTTAAAAAATGCTGCCGGACGCCTATGGCTGCGTTGTGGCGAACAGGTTCGGGAAGCTTCTGGATGACGATGCCGACCCGTTCGACCTGATCAATGATGCGGAAATAGAGAAAGACAAGAAGAAGAAGAAGGAGGACCAAAAGAAAGCCAAGCAGAAAAAACCTGGCCAGAAAGAATCCCAGAAAGACAGACGTCTCCCAGTCGCGTCTGACGGTCAAGACCCGCAAGCAGGTACTAGCCTACTAACCTTTTTGGTAAAGTTCATGGGTGACAAAAGGAAACGGGTTAACGCAGATGCCAGATCTCTCTGACACTCGGTTTTGTCTGACCTAGTTCGCTGGCAAGCATCAGGCTTTGGCTACATTATCGTTAAACACCCACACATTCGAACGATTCTGGCAGGTCCCACTGTTTCTAGATGGGACGGTCCAGCCGAGAGCCGTCTGCTCGCCTGGGCTTGGTCAGCTGCTGATGCTGCAGGGTCAGTGAGGCTGCAGAGCGCGTGGACGGGCTCAGTGCTGCAGGCAGAAGCCACCGTGAATGGTTTCCAGTGACCTTTTCCCCAACTTTACAGCAGAGCAAAAACACAACTGGAAATGATTGACATAACATGGGAACTATGCAGACTTTTTCTAGATAGTCTATGAAAAGCTATTATGTGCAGTTTTGCCCCCTTTGAATCAAATTCTAAGCTAGGGTTTTCACTTCAGTCTTTCAGATTTCCCCCTTTATTTTAAATGTGTTCATGGCTACAAATGTGTTGTTTTGATCATCAGAAAGCTCAAGAGAGCATCAAGAGTTTTCCAATGATATACAATATTCATTTTCGGCCAAAATGTCCCTTAACACCTTTTTAACATAATTTATCATTTGTTTGAAATCCAAACATTTCTCACATTCTCAGATCCAACAGTGCTAAGTAATGAAAGACTTTGAGGAGGTTGTGATAGATTAAAGACTGGGTTGGGACCCAAAAGTGAGTAGAAACGTTAAAATGGCTTGGTCCCCAAATGTATCTAAAACAAATTGGTATCTGAAGCCTCTAGCCAAAGCCTCTTGCAATGTTGGATAGGCTGAAAACAACGTGGGCTTGTAGATCAATGGTTTAAACCAGGGTCATTTTGTTTAATCATCCCAGCCAAACGCATAGTCATCAAAGGTTTTCAGATTTTGTTTGCAGAAAAAGTTTTAAAAGATAAGCTGCAACATAAATTGTCTGTCTGAATACTTCACTCCCTGTGTCGTCTGCAGGCCGTAAGCAGCAGCCACGTGTTGGACCGGCGACTGAGAGCAGAGGAGGCACAGCGGAGGCCCAGAGGGGCATGAAGAGAGCCGCCTTCGCAGAGCGCAGGGCCAACCAAGACGAGCAATCACAGGAGTATCCCGTCTCTAAGTATGTGTGTTTCATCAAAGCTGTGGCTGCAACACAACTCTATACATTGTTTTCCAAAGTCTGCACTTGCTCTTTGTTTACATCACCACCAGTGGGGAAATTTGTTTCCAAATTGACTTTGGATAGATTGAATTAATTTTGAGAAATGGGTTGGAACAAACTTTCTTAAGCATTGTAATGTGACATGTAAATAATTTATAGTTGGATCGATTACAAATTATTTTAACCATAACCTTTTTAACCATTTAACCACTTCAGTTTTTATGGTTGTTTTTAATACAGAATCATAAAACAAACTCTGAAAAGCCGAATCATTGCCTGGTTGCTTCCCTACTTATTGAAGCATGTGGTAGTGATCATCAGATTGATCCTCAAGCTAAACTAGGAGTTTAAAATTTGGTTTTCCTCATTTTACCCGCAAATCTATAGTTAACATGGTGATGTGTACATTTTTAAAATAGTGAGGATAAAAAGAGAAATTCCATGCCCTTATTTCCCCTCGAATCATTACATTCTCATCCAGTTCGTTCGCAAATGGCAGTTTGTAATCAGCCACAATGAATGATCAATATTTAGAGCAATCTACCATCTTGGTCTGAAATGCAGGAATTGTCGCAGGAATACTATGAACTGTCACCTAATCGGTCCGCAGGCCTTCCTCCGATGCAGAAACCGACCCCAGAGGCAGAGGGGGGTTCAGAGCCGGGAGAGGAGGAAGAGGTGGAGGAGGATACTTGAGGAATTCAGACACCTTCAACCTGCGGGGCAAGAGAGAATATGAGCGGCACAGCGGAACGTAATGCCTCTGTTAATCAAGCAGTCCAGCTTAAAAGCGTGTGCACATGCCAGTTTTTCTGTCATTATGGCAAATATTGAACCGTGTCTGCTTTTCTGCTGCCTGTTGCAGAGGCATCTCCCCTGAGGAGAAGAGAGGGGGCAGAGGACCCTGGAACTGGGGGTCTGTTCAAGACACTATGGGGTGAGTCGGCCAACATCGACAACATGGACATGTCCATTTTTAAACTTGGGCACCATAGAGAATTGTCTTTCTGTTTGTCCATGTCCCATGTGTCCTTTGTTTTTTTTTAAGTGATTTGATGGAAGTGACATCAGATGCTCCAGTCAAACCTGAAGAGCCCCAATCACCAGTGGAGGGTGAGGAACAGTGAGTAACACACACACACACACACACACACACACGCATGTACACAACCACACTTGGTCATGCGGTCAGCCATTGCCACGGTCCCATGGTCATCGAGTGGCAAGTTCATGTTAGTCAAGGATGAGACTTCACTCGTCTAGCACCTGTGCGCTATCAAACATTTTTTACAGCACTTGAGAAAATAATTTTCTACAAATCATGGCTGTTTGTGATTGAGCGACCTGTAATTAATAAAAGGAAGTACATTTTCACACAACTTCCTGTCAGAAAGAGCAATATCATCACCACAAATGCACAGTGGGACTATAAAAAACCTGCACTTCTTAAGGGTTCCTGTTATGCATGTGTGTTAATTTAACACTACAGGCATGGGCCGGACTCAAACCCACAGTCTTATGGTATGATCCAAAATTAAATATTCACCATTTGGAAGATAAAAATGACTCCCACTCTTTAGAAAAATGGTTTATATGAAAGTAAAGCACATTATGGGTTCCCTTTTTTTTTTTTTTTTTTTAAGTTCTGAATATAATTCTTCCTAAATAGTTGATGGATATACAGCATTTTGGAATGAAACCATTAATTTGCGTATACTTATGACATTAATTAGCCAGGTGCACGTATTAAACCAGTGGTCTCAAGCTTCATTAGCCACTCTCCCCTTTTTACCATGACAACTGTATGCTGGAATCTCTGTTTTCATTTGGCAATGTCACAATAGCGTTAATATTTAAGACACAAAAATGGTCAGCATGAAGTGGGCTGAAAGTTGTAGCTCATCCCCCACTTGTGATAGAGTGTCAGAGGTGGACGGAGAGATGGTGGTCCAGGTTGCCATGGAGATGACACTGGACGAGTGGAAAGCCCTGCAGGAGATGAGTCGTCCCAAGGCAGAGTTGAACCTCCGCAAGGCAGACGACAAGGTCCCCTCCAAAGCCAGGGTCATCCACCAGTCGAAGCACGTGGAGGTGAGAATGGAAAGTGCTTAGGTCATCTGTTCAACAAGAAAAATCCCTGGTGAAAGTGGACTTGTCTGATTTAGCAGTAAGTGGGTTCCCTTAGTGATCACACTGCACGTGTCATGGCCAACCCTCTCTGGGGCCCTGGGACCTTTGCAACGCACTTGATTCTGCATTAAGAGCTCGCTTGTAGACTGTTTGAGCAACGTGACTGAGCCTCAACTTGCAGAGTGACTAAGTGACATTTCACTGTTCCAGACTGGCCCTGCAAAAATGTAAAAACTATTGTAATGAATGAGTCAAGCTAAGGTTAGTCCGTAGCGGGAAGGTCAGTTTGCTGTGAACAGTACAAGTAGATAAGTCGTTAAAGATAGTCAAGTAACGGTGATGGGCACATGACTATCCCACAAGCCCATGACTAATAATTTCCAGACCAGGCTTTTGCAAAACTGCCCTTACTAGCTAGAAGTTTCATGGTGGCAAATGAAAATGGCATTGAGGTTTTTGCCAAAACTCTGAAGTTAATCACTTCATAATTGTAATTTTCTGTTTGAGACTATCATTGACTGAATTCAGCATTTCTTTCCCATCTTCATCTTCAGAACCCCAAGGGAAGTCTGGAGGAAATGGAGGATGATGGCCACTTCCTGCGCAGGTCTATGAATGACATCACTTCCCGTCTGGACATCAACTTCGGGAGTCTGGGACGCCCTAGCCGGGGCGGGAGAGGCAGGGGAGGACGAGGCGGCACCACTGCCCGCCCAGAGAAGGCCAAACCCAAATTGGAGACGGTATGTTCTTAGCTACACAAGAGATTTAAATGCATATTAATGAAAACAAGTGACTTCATGAGTCACTCTTTATTGTATATAGTGATACTGCTCACTTCATATATTGTAATAGAGGTCCACATTTGAACTTTAGCTCATTTTGGAAAAACATTGAAATTTATTTTTGATGGGGACAGTGTATTTTGGTATTTTTCATACAAAGCAATTGCCTCTGCACTTTTCAAGATGTTTACTTCCCAGAAAAGCAAAAGCCAGTGTTCACCACATACAGGTGACAACAAGAACATTAGGAAAAAATGGATAAAATCAATAGGACCTGTATATGCATTTTCCTGTATTCTGGTTGATTCTCTCTTGAGTGTTTCGGCTAAGGAATGTCTTCTCCTTTTGTGTGCTGTTGGTTCCTCCAGGCCGACGCTCTGGCTCCTAACCCAGACGACCCGGAGGATTTCCCGGCACTAACAGCGGGAAGATAACCGTGTCCTCGGCTGTTTGAACTCACTTCTCTTCACATTGGCCTGCTGGTGAAAATGGGTTGCACTTACACTTGCTAGATATCTAATCACTGTTTTTGTGTTCTGCTGATCCGGAGGTTTGATGGGTTTTATTATCCCTCTGACTTTTTCTGATGACACACTGAAGGCACTGTTCAATGTTCAACTGTTGGAAAATAAATGCTTTTTGCAAGGTATTTGCAGTTATCCAGTTTCTTGAACACAACATACAGATTATTTGAACAAAACAAAGTGGGGAACATGAGCAATCTGGGTATCTGTACCAATATTCTCTTCAAGTACATGCTGTATATAGTGATGGCAAAAATGCGTTTGTAGATTATGTTATGCTGGGTCAAACAAGTTATTACAGTCTTGATTGCTGTGATATGAATTGATTATTTCAGGTCACAATGAAATGAAAAATGACTTTCATCTTGTTAGCTTTTCCATGCCATAATATACACTATTAAACAAATGTTGAGAAAAAAATAAACTAAATTATTTTCTTGTATTTTTATATCAAAATCCCATTACTTGTACTTCTTGGAAAACAATGCATATTTAATGGTTACCTCATCGTGTACCAGTAGGAATAAATAAAAATTCCAACCCATAATACTGTCAGATTTTTGAACAATCCCGCCCCATCGAAGAAAACTGCCTTTCTCTTCCTAGCTGCCATTGGTTTAGTTTTGAATGATGGCTCGCCATGTTACGTCCTGCCCCAACATCCTATTTCAACAGGACATGCATCAAAATAAGGAAGATGCTCTCAAAATGCCATTTCATTGTGACTTTAAAACTATCTACATGATAAATGACTTCCTCAAAAAACAAAGACTTAAGGTAAAGGATGTGATATCACGGCCAGAATCTTTTTTTTGAAAAAAAAAAAAAAGCATCGTGGAATATGTATAGTAGAATTAAGTGGATTAGCACACGTACTAATAGAGCCACAGACAACCTGGAGGAGTATTTTTTTTATTTAAAAAGTCTGATTCCATGTGCTCCAAGCAAATATTTAGTGGATTATGAACATGAATTAGACAAGGCCCCATTAGGACCGGCGACTTCTATTTCATAGCATGATTGATTCAAACGAGTAGTACAAAATATTTACAAAATACAAATTGGGTATATCAAATGTTGACATATTTACAGTCTTGAAATACAGCAGCTCAAAAAGAAAACGCTTTCACAACAAAATGACAAAAATACAGACAGGAGCCAGATATTGCGAAGGATGTACGTACAAATGCTGCACAAGGTACTTTAACTAGTTCATGGGATGGAATATTGTGATAGAAACAGAGTTTACACAAATTAGCGGATCTACAAATCTTTCCAACTGAACATGATAATCCCCAATCTTAGACGCTTGAATATCTGCTGCACGTTGCTCATTTTAGAGCAAATTCCCTGGATTTACACATTCACATGCCGGTCTGACTGTTGAGGATCGATCTGATGATAACTACTGCATGCTTCAATAAGTAGGGAAACAACCAGGCAATGATTAGACTAGTATACGAGAGTTTGTTTCATGATTCTGTATTAAAAACCACCATAAAAACTGAAGTGCCTTATGGTTAAAATAATTGGTAATCAATCCAACTATAAATGATTTACATGTCACATCAACACTGGTTAAGAAAGTTTGCTCCAACCCATTTCTCAAAATTAAAATGATCTATTGGAAGAATAATATAGGTTCGTATAGAAGTTGGATTTCGTTTAAAATTCCTCAGGATCTTCAGATCCGCAGGCTCATCGCAGTAGAGGAGCTCTAGCTTTGGGTATGGAGTGACTAAAAAGAACAAAAATGACAAAATCAGTATTAATGGAATGACAGATACAGATTCAGTGCATTACATTACACTAACAATGTTTTCTGTTCATGAAATCAAGAGTCTAGGATTGAAAAACTCAACTGCATGCATACCAACCAAATACAGTACAAAGAATGTTTTCAAGATACACAAAGAGGCTGTTGGATACGATTTAAAGACAGTAAATGTACAAAGGAAAGTGAATAGGAGGTAGATACCAGAGCCTGGAAAAACGCATCGATTGCAAAGAGCAGCGAGCTTTACGTCCCCTGGACACAGCGCGTCTGTTACATGTCAGAAATGTGAAAAAAAAAATAAAAAAAAGAGGAGAAAAGAGTGGGAAATAAACATTGGATTAGCATCAGCAAAGAATACAGACGCAGCCAGAGAGTGGTGATAATTGTTCAGAGGGAGGAAGACACAGAGAGTGCAGAGTCCAGAGAAGCTATAGCCAGTCATACTCCCGAATCCCTCATTCCTGGAGGACATGCAAGGAAAGCCACGGATAGGAAGAATAGGAGAAACTGAGGCAGGCAGAGTGTTATCTGGCAACCTGACAGCAGTACACCAGCAGGGTCAGATTTACTAAATGTTGAGCAGTTGGTACCTGCTATCCTTGATTTGCAATGTGAACAATAAAATAATAGGTCCATGAATATCAGGTTAGAACAACATCTGAGCAAATAAGACCCTTGGCTGGGTTGCACCAACACGGTTTAATTTAAGATTAGTGACACTCAAGAGTTAGTTGAGTTAAACTAGGTTTATGAAAAGTAAACCAACCTAGATTTATAATTAACTGTGTTGCATAATTTAAATTTAACCCTAGTTTGATTTAAAACTTATTTAGTGATTTAAACCAAAATGATAGTGATTGGTTAACAAAAGAAACAAAACAACAACAAACAAAGAAAATACATTTTATATTTAATGATAAAAAATAGCAATAAAAATGAAAAGAATAGTCCCTGGATACTCGTGCTGTTAAATTTGAATTCAAAACCAGTTATTTTGTTACCGTTTGATCTGCTAGACCAACTTCACATTATCCCCCTCTGCTGTGCTAGCTTGATAATTACACTACCCAGTAACTAACCTCGGCTTTGACAAAAGTTGTCATGGCTCAGCAGAGAAGCTCAAATTTCTCTTCCGTTCAGAAAAAGCTTGTGGTCGAGCTAATGGAGCGTTTTGGTACAATTTTGGAGGGGAAGA